>NW_011499882.1:1432367-1699803 GCF_000495115.2 Populus euphratica | reverse complement strand
CCAAAACCCTAAACCCAAAACCCTAACCCCAAACCCCAAAACCCCAAAACCCCGATCCCAAAACCCAAAATCGTTACCCCCAAAACCCGAACCCCCGAAACCCTAAACCCTAAACTAGAAACCTTAAAACCCGAACCCCCAACCCCCAACCCGAAACCCCAAAACCCCAAAAACCTAAACCCGAAATCCTAAACCCGAAACTCAAAACCCTAACCCCAAACCCGTAACCCCAAATCCCAAACCCTAAAAAATCCTAAACCCTAAACCCTAAACCCTAAAAAACCCCAAACTCCAAACCCTAAAAAACCCTAAACCCTAAGGAACTCCAAACCCCGAACCCTAAAAAACCTTAAACCCTAAAAAACCCTAAGCCCTGAATCCTAAGAAAAACCCTAAACCCTGAATCCTAAAAAACTCTAATCCCTAAACCCCAAAACCTTAAAAAGTCCAAACCCTAAAAACTTGAAACCCCAAAACCTTAAAACTCCAAATCCAAAACTCAAAACCCCAAACCTTAAACCTTAAACCTCAAACCTTAACTCCTAAACCCCCAACCTCTAACCCCAAAACCTGAAACCCCAAACTCGAACCTGAAATCCTAAACCTTAAAACCGTAACCCCCAAACCCTAAAAACCCTAAACCCAAATCCTAAAATCTGTAAAAACCCTAAACCCTAATCCCAAAACTCTAAACCTTAAACCCTAGATCCTAAATCCAAAAACTCAAAACCTAAAAACTTAAAAATCCTAAACTCCAAACCCTAAAAGCCCTAAACTCAAACATAAATCCTAAAATATAAAATATAAACTCTAAAAGAAGCTTTAGGTGGGAGGGATTCAACTTGAAAGTGTTAGCGAAGCTATTTCAAAACTCTCAGTGTACTTTAGTAAAATAATTGAATTTTTGTTTTCTAGTCCACCGTAGCAAGGTAGAATTGAATTAAATTATTTTTAAGGTTACAAATATTTTTTAAAGACTTTTTTCATTTTAAAATAACAATAGGAATTCTTATAAAAAAAATTTGTGTGAAACTATATGTGATTTTATTTCTTATCTTTAATTGTTGGTTAGAAATTTTATAACATTAAAAAAAATTATTTATCTATATCATTTCATTAATTCTCAAACTTTTTTAATAAATAAATTATATATTAATTTTGATTTTAAAATCATGAAATCTATCATTTACATCAGATCTAACATGAATTTAATTTAAACCATATCGATGAAAATGATTTTATAGTGCATGAGGTTCCTTTCCTTTTGTTTTCATTGTCTTATTGAACCCGCCGAGCGTTGTTTTATTCTCAAATCGAAACCCAATGTGTTCGAGAAAAGAAAAATGAAAACATGAAAAAAGAAACGAAAAGAAAAGGAAGAGAAGAGGAGAGAAGAACACAACTGGGCCAACCCTGAAAAGAAAATGAAATGGGCTGGCCCGTAATTCAACAGCGGCTCCCTCATCACTGAAATCAGAAAAACCCTGCAAAAGCACACAAACCAGAGAAAAAGGAATTCTAAGAAAGGTAAAGAAGGAAATGCAATCTTTATCTTCCCTTCGAAGCGCACTTGGTTCTATTCCTGCTTCATTTCCTCTTCCTTCTCATGGAACTTTCAACTCCATATCCAGACACACCGCCTCTCCAGGCAAGCTCAACCTCTCTCTCTGTCTCTATTAGTTCGATGTTCTTGATTTACATAATTTGATGTATTGGACCAGAGACTTAATGTTTCGTAAGAAATGATTGCTTCATTTTCATAGATGCTATGTGTTTGAAGCATTAAAATTGTTATTTGTTTTTGTCAAATGGAAAAATGACTAAACAACTTACCGGGTTCAACCTCTTACATAGAACTGATCTCAAATTGCTGTTTTTCTACTGAAAATGAGGACACGAGATCAAACATTATAATGCTTTAATTTGTCGGCCTCTTTTTGCTAATGGCAGATTCCCCTTTACAGGGAACAACCATCTTCTTTACAAACCTATTTTGCCTATTGAGTTTTCATTCACTATCCTATATGCCTCCCCATCAACCATTCATGTTGAATTTATTGTATGTTTTTGCTAATCGTCCTTTAACAAGAAACCTTCATCTTTTTATTGTCAGGATGGTTAATCAAAACGTATGCAATAAATATACTCTTGGGCAAGTAATTCCTTCACTTTTACGTTAGCTCACTTTACGACTCAAATATTATAAACATATGCCCTTCTCTTTTGTCTGCACTTATTGTCTGTACACCAAGATCTCTTAGAACAACTGCCTTAAAAAGAGTATTTTATTCCTCATGCTTGTTTTGCATCTTCAAATTCTTTTGCAATGATGTTGCAAGCACATCTCATTAAGCCCCATTTACCTCAATAGATAACAGATTAAACCCCAATCCATGGTGCATTATATATGCAAGATAAATAACTCTTACGCAATTTCTTTTTGAATGTCTAAATGAGATTTTGATAGTGTATATTTAAAGAGTCGAGAATGCTGAGTATTTGCAGGTCTAGTTGGGAGTGAACTAAACTTCTCGAGAATTACATTTCATCCAAGGATTAAGGTTAATTGCGTTTCCACCCCTTCAGAGAAAGCTGCCTTCACTCATGAAAATTATGATAAAAAGTGCCCTTTGGTTAAAATGTGTGGGATTACCTCAGCTCGAGATGCTGTGATGGCAGCAGAAGCTGGTGCAAATTTTATTGGGATGATTCTTTGGCCCAGCTCAAAACGGTCCATTTCACTTTCAGTTGCAAAGGAAATTTCAAAAGTTGCAAGAGAATATAAAGCAGCACCGGTAGGGGTGTTTGTGGATGATGATGCAGACACAATATTGAGAGCTGCGGATGCAGCAGACCTTGAATTTGTGCAGGTATATTTTCGTACTTTTGACTGTTTCTTATCTAGTATATCATTTTTGTTTCTGACTTTGATATTCTATTATTCAGCTTCATGGGAAAGGTTCACGGGCAGCTTTTCTAGATTTAAAGGGAACAAATCGTATAGTGTATGTTCTCCATGCAAATGAGAATGGAAACCTTCTAAATCAAATTTCAGATGAAGAATGTTCCTTGGTTGATTGGATTCTCGTGGATAGCACAACAGGTGGCAGGTAAGAAAATGATTTACCTTCATGTATAGTTCATCCATCATCTCCATTTTGCCAGTTTGTATATTCCATGGACCATCTATGTTGAGTTTTAAAAATATAGAATTTTGGTACTAATTGATTTGATGCATTATCTTCAATGAGCTTCGCGCCTAGGAACTGAATAGTTTTTGACGGACCAAAATGAGCAAAACTGAGTAGATGTTGGAAACTTGTCTGATGCTCACATTATACAGGTCTAGACTGGACTATCTCAAAGTAAGCAGATATGATTAACCTTTGGATCAATTGAACAAGTGTGTGCAGGATGTTCAATCTGTAAATTACTTTGTTTCAGAAGCAGCTGTGGGAACTGAAATACATGCAAGACGATAAAAGCGCAATTTGCATCTAGACCTCTCAATTGCCTAAAATTTGTATTTACAGAGCCTGCTTATATGTAACTCACATTCCCAGCATCCTTTTCTTTGATATTGTCAATCTTGTTAAAGACTTCTTCCTCAAATAAACTTATGATTCTGTTTGCAGTGGCAAAGGATTTAACTGGACGCATTTTGAATTACCACCAATCAAAAGCAAGAATGGATGGCTCTTGGCGGGAGGGATTAAGCCTGGAAACGTTATTGAAGCTGTTTCTCTCCTCAAACCTCATGGTGTCGATGTTAGTAGTGGTATTTGTGGCTCAGATGGCATTAATAAGGATCAATCACGAATAGTGTCATTTATGAATGCAGTCCATTGTGTACGCTATTGATTGACCACAAGGAAAAAGAAACCAATCCTGGCTGCGTCACTTGAAACCCGATTTGCATTGTGCCAGCCAGTATTACTATCATCTCATTCTATGGAGTTATCTAGTTGAATATGGATGTACCATGGTTCGGGTCTGAGACGGAAATCCATGCTTTTAAACTACGAGGCTGCTCGAAGTGTATTTTAATGTATTGTTCAAGCATTTCAGAATGAGATCTTGAACATTTAAAAGAGATGCTACCGATATAACAAGCGTACTAAACGTGACACCACATTCTTATCAATCATGCGGGGATGGTTGTCGTTCCTTTAACAGTGTAGTTTTTTTATCCTTCTCAACATCAGAAATTCCTTTCCTGAGTTGGTAGTTAATCCGTTCATAGACCTTGAGTTTTGAAAATTAGTCACAACCCTTCTACTCCAATAGTTGATCACATAAGACCAATATTTGCATTTACTGATCATCCAGGGTCATTCTATCCATGTCCATTAACAAGTCGAACTAAATCTAAGAAAATGGGGAGAAAAAAAGGAATTGAACTAGATAATTAGTTCAATATGTGTAAGATGAATGAACAAATCTTTAAAAGTATCAGATTCTCTTGATCCTAGTACTAATGCCTTACAAATTCTCGACCTCCGTGTCTAAATCTACACCGGACTTTAACCAAATTCTTGTTTGAATCAACACCAACCAAACCCCGATCTCTTTCTCCTCCCGTATCTCTTTTATCCCCCTTCAGCTCCACCATTCCTCACATCAGGCCTATCCTCCAAAAGTTCCATTTTGGTTTTTGTCACGTAGTCATCAATCTCAATACCATAAACTTTGATTTCCATTTGATAAGATCCTCTCTCTCTCTCAAAATTTCTGAATTCAATGGTTTTAATGGCGGTGATGATTTGGGTTGAGTGCCTGGCATCTCTAGGGAATCTATGATGATTGGTGATGAAAGATCTGAACTTCTATATCAACTACAAAATACAAAAGTATACTTATATAGTTTGTACGGACGAGAACTATTCTAGGTAGGTAATTACTTTCGTACATAAATCTATGCTATATGTAACTAGCATTCCATAATCAATGAAAACCAAATAACAAATGAAATCCTATAATACCTCTAAAAGTCTTTGTTGATAACTCATGCCAACACCCCTTTCAAGTTGGTGCATGGATGTCTCTAATTATCAACTTGTCTAATGAGTTATAAAACATTTTGTTTGAGACTATCTTTGAAAGAAAAATTGTTAGTTGTATTGTTGATTTACAAAACAAAATTAAACTATCTTAACTTCAAGTTTTTTCTTTATAAAATATCAGTCCACTTCTACATGTTTAGTTTAATCATGTTGATTTGGGTTTTATACAATCATTATAAATGTTTTATTATCACAAAACAGATTCATTTTAGAACTAGCTAAATAGTCAATTTCTTAGTCATGCCTTTAAATTCAGCTTCTGTACTAGATAGTGCAACCACCTTTTATTTCTTGCTTTTTCAAGTAACTAGATTGTCTCCCATGAAAGTGAAATATCAAAATGTAAACTTTCTGTCAATAGTACTTCCAACCTAGTCAGCATCTGTGTACCTATTAATGTTTAGATAATTATGTTTCCTGAAAATACATCCTTTTCCCCGGAAAGACTTCAAGTATCGTAGAATTTAAAACATGGAATTTGTGTTATCCTCACTAGGATTATGCATTAATTGACTCACCAAACTCACTACATAGGCATTATTTGGTAGTGTATGAGAAAGATAAATCAATTTTTTGACTCTCGTCAAGCATTCATGATTATAACTTATGTTAACAACAAATCAAGTTCCTTTCATAGCTCAGGTGTCGGTTATACCATACATTATGGGCTATGAAAGTGCCAAGCATTTGTTGTACCAAGTGTTATACAACATAAATCAAGATTAGTCATTTAACAAGCAAAGTATTAAAGAGTGAACAAGATAACAAATATAAAACATGTTAGTATCAAACATTAAGGTCCATATTAAGTTTACATTATACTTATTCTTACACCATTAGTGTAACCTTTTCACCTTGACATAATTAACTTAGCTAGACATAATGAAAGAAAGAAAAATAAATAAACAAAATAAGAACATAAATAAGATAAAAGTTAGCTAAGTAAATGAAAGGAAATGAAAGGCATAAACTTAATATTAATGAAAGCAAAGCATAAACATTACAAAAAATACAAAGAGAGAAAGGAAGAGCATGATCTTGATCTGGAAACCAAGATGCCTAAATGCATGGCAAATGCCTCCTTTTATAGGCCAAAATTGGGAACTATTGATTTGATGACTAATTGATAAGTGGGTGGCCAACTTTTGACTTGGTGACAATCCTTATCTTCTCTTGTCTGCCCAAAACATCATTGATAACGTCAAAATTAGAGCCACTTGAACATATAAAAGTTGTAGGCTATTGTCTCAACTTTCTTGTGTAAACAATTCAGCTCATTTGGACTTCTAGAACTCCAGATATGGCCAAAATACTGAACAGTGCTCGGGCTGGAGAACAGATTCGGGCTTCTTTGTTGTTGCTATAATTTGGACTTGAAAGTGGCCTTTTTAGATCTTGGGTTCCATATGAAAGTTGTAGGCCTATGTTTTACCTTTCCATCCATATAAAGTAGACTTAAATCTGAGATCTATAGCTCTAGATATGACCCAATTACCAAACAGTGTTCCGGTTTGGATTGCACCGACATCTTTTTTCTAATTTTAGTCATCTCTTTGCCCTTACAATTTAAGTTCTTAAAGTCATCAATCAATCCTTTCATTTATGTGATAGGCCTGCATTTAAAATGACATTTACCACAAATTAAAGGTATCTTATATTATTAGATATATTATTATAAAACATGTTTTAGTTAAGGAGTTATTAATACTTCAAGTGCAAAATGATGATATAAAATCATGATAAAAATGCACTTTTAAGTACTAATCAACAAGATATTGGTAACTTTCTTTAGTCGTGGGTATTTGGTTTGATTGTTTTTTAAATCCATAGTTTTGAACCATTCAAGCTTATAATTAAGCATTATTATTTCAGCTAGCATATCTAATACATATTTTCTTTGTGATAGAAATATGTCTTAATTTGACCAAGCTACTTTGATGCCTAAAAAGTATTTTAATTCCCCAAGATTCTTCATTTCAAACTCAGTTGCCAAATGCTTCTGCAAACTAGAGATTTCTTCTTTATCATTTCTTGTAACTATCATATCATCAACATAAATCATCAAAGTCATTACCATCCTTTGTCGATGCTTCAAGAATAGAGTATGATCCGAATTGCTTTGTTTAAACCTATATTTCCTCATTACCAAGATAAATTGTCCAAGTCATACTCTAGATGATTGCTTCAGTCTATAAATGCCTTTTGCAGCTTGCATACCACTTTGATTTGTAATGATATAGTAAAACTTGCATTTTTACATCAATTGATGTAATTACCAGTATAAATTTGCACCGAAAGACAACATATACTCTAACAACATTTAACTTTGTTACTGGTGAAACATCTCTTGGAAGTCTATGCCATATATTTAGGCATATCCTTTTTATTAAAAGTCTCACCTTATATCTCGTTATTGACTCATATACCTTATATTTAATGGAGAACACCCATCTACACCTCACTGTCTTATTTTCTTTGGGTAACGAGATAATTTTTCATGTATCATTCTTTTGCAAAGCTATCATCTCTTTAGTTATTGCTTGAACCTATTTTTAGGTCATTCAAAGCATCTTGTACTATACTCGGAACATGCATAGAAGATAACTTAAACATAAAAGCTTTAAGGGGTTATGATAATTTTTTGATACAAATATAGTTGGCAATGAGATACTTTATTCTTTTTTCTTTATAATTTATTAAGTATTGATTTGGTGGCTTACCATGATTGTACCTAAAAGGCAATTTATAGCTAAAAGAGTTATCTACAACATTACTGGCAAAAGAGTTTAGAGATTGTACCTCAAGAACATTCTCAAAATATTGATTGTTTGGTATAAAATTATTAGAAGAAGGTTGGTCTTACTCAATGGGTTGATCTTGTCCTTGTTCTTGTACATTGGTCTGGTTTTGCTAATTAGTATCATGCCTCAATTGAGTCCCAATCAGAATAGTATTATGCCTCGATTGTGTCCTAACTAGATTAGACGATGTTTAAGATAATTGACTTCCATCAATTTGATTTTGCTTTAATTTTTTATCATCAAAGTCTAGCCAATTCTCCCAACTGTTCATATTTTGATCTTCACATAAAATTTTTCCCTGAAGAGAAGAACAAGGACCTTGTGTTAGAAAAATAGTTTCAACTTCACAAAAAGTTACATCGTTTATGTTGTAAAGATGCATGGTAAAGGAATTATAACACCTATAACCAAGCTTCAATTTTGAAGGAAATTCAAAGTCTAGTTGTACCCTATAATATTCAAAATCAAGGTCAAATTAAATAATTATTTGATGAATTTGCATAAAAATTAAGTCCAGGGATATAATTACATTTTTAATAGGTCAATTTGATTTAATCATGGGTCAAATTAAATTTTAATTATATTTAAGAATTACTTTGGGTATAATTAAAGGATCTAATTAAGTACAAGGACATAATTATACTTTAAATGGGTCAAATTAATTTTATTTTGGGCTTAATTGATAAAAAAACAAATTACGTTTGGGAACCTAATTTAGGCTTAGTTGAAAAGAATAGAATTTTACGAAACCAAATTTAATTTTTTTTTCAAGTTAATTGATTGAAATCAAGGGTAAAATTGTAAGAAAAATAAAATTTTGGGGTCAAGTAAGGGTTAAATTAACAAAATTCACAGCCAATGACCAATCTGCAAAAGGCGTCAAACTATAGAGGCTTAATTGACAAAAAACCAAGGGTGCAATTGAAGAATTTGAAAGTTTAATAGTCAATTAAGAGTGAAATTGCAAATTGCGTAAATTCGAGACCAAAGACTACATTGTGAAAGGCACGTAAACTTGGGATTCCAATTAAAGTTTTGATAGGGGCTAAATTACACTAAATCAAAGGTTTAAGGTTAATTAGGGGTATAATTAAACAGATGCGAGAGTATAAGAACTCAATTTAAATTCGATAAAACTCCTTCGTTTAACCCAAAATGACATCATTTTTGTATGAAAAAAAGACCAGGCGACACGTTGCCTAGTCACTATTCATTGGCATCCCCGTGAATGCTGCCCATTAGCAGTTTTACGGGTGCATTTAATGTTTCGTATGTCCCCTAAAATTAACAACACATGCATCAAAATAGTCACCTAAAATACCTTTATCCCTGAGAATTGTCCGTTCAGGCCTATAAACGTCAAAATTGCTCCAATGACTAGCCTAAAATAGCCAACTCGGGCAGCATAGGACTGTTAAATTTGCTAGTTCAAGGTACACAATTTGAATCGACGGTTTGGATTATTCCAGTCAAATCAAGGATTGAAAATTTTCTTCCGACGAAGACAAGATTACCCTCTTCTACTCCTATAAATAGGAGCAAATTTCATGTTCGAAAGGTGAAGAAAATCAAGTCTAAAGTTGACAAAAAATCAGTCTTTCTCCTTTATTTTCATCTTTTTCTACTTTCTCCTTCTCAGCCGCACCTTCGACCACCACCACTCTCACCATCATCTTTCCCACTACATTAATTCTACATCACAGTCAAACACTCAACAACCTTATATGGTGGTTGCTCTCTCTCTCTTTCTTCTCTACAAAACTTTTTTCCCTCTCTACCACCGCGACCCCAGCAATAGCAGCAACCACCATTTCCAGCGGCTTCCACCCTCACCAATAGAAGTAGAGGCAGTGACTCTCTCCTCATCCACTCTAATCACAAGCGACCCCAGTACCGACCACGATAGTAGCAGCACTTGAGACGTGAGTAGTAACAACCCCAGCTACTCAACTCTCTACTGTTGCCACCACTTGCACTACATCGTTCTCCTCGATCAGACCACCTTCACACCAAGTAGCTTTCCTCTTCCTTTTCTTCTTCTTTATATTATTCACTACATATACAGTAAGCGTGAATTATAATTTAGTCCTACTATTGACATGAACAGAGGGCGTGAATTATAATTCACGCCTACTGCTCATGTATTAGATGTTGGGTCAAGCCATATCTAGCCCAGCCCAAATTTCTAGGCCACATCTAGCCCGACTCTAAAACAATAAATAAAAATATGTGAGCCCGAGACCAATCCAACCACTTGGGGCTGAAATCAGCCTGACCTCTTCGGTGGCTGAGCTTGGCCCAGTTAGCTGGGTTGGCCCAGTCCATGTAGATTTTTAATTATAATAATATATTATCATATTTTAATAAATCAAAAATCATTTTAAAAAAATTATGATTTTCTTAAATATTTTTCTACTAATTTTGCATAATATCGAGTTGTATATTTACATTGTAAAATACAAAGTCAGTATTAAAATACTTTGATTTTCTCTGAAATATTTTTTTAAAAAAAACATTTCATGCATACAGTCAAATCCTAAAAATTTTCAAGCATATTTTTCATTAAAAAATTGCATCTTTTTCATGTTTTAAAAAATACAAAAATAGATATTGTAACTAATTTATGATTATCCATTCAGATTTGGTCAACATATCAAAAATCTTTTTCCAACCTTTTTTTCTAAGGTTTAGATGTAGACTTTAATATTTGAGTGGTGTAAAATTACACGATAAAGTACACCCTCAAGTATTAAAGATACAAGGTGTTAATAAATATGATGCTAAAATTCAGACTTTAGAACAGTTAGGATTTAACCTAATAAGGTAAGAATTTTTCATAAAGAGAGGTCTGTCTTGAACCTTAGAAAATACCAACAAATAGAAACTCAACTTAGAAAAAAATAATTAAACAATAATGCAGCTTACCATAGGTAGGGTGCACTAGGGTGATGCATCTTTCCCCTTGCACAACCAGTCATTTATCTAGACTCTTGTGGACCATGGGGTCCTAGTAACCATAATACTATGTGGTGACTCCTAAATATTAATTATAATTCTATGATTGAATCCAAAAAACCCTTCTTAACACGCAAAACCCCACACAGGAGACATGACAAAAGCCTTTGTTATCGCCAAACAACGTCGTAATGCTCGTGACCCCGCGACAAGTTCGATGCATGATATTTTCCTAGCTAAGGTCAAAATTATCCATGTAGTACAACTTTCCCTTTTTAGTATTATAACCAGTAATATTTTTGGTAATATTATCCTAAAACATATAGAAACTCAAATACTTTAGTGCACAATAGTTAAGTTCCCTAGTAGCTTGGCTTATAGATAATAATTTGTTTGAAAGAGATGGAACTAATAAAGTGTTTGAGAGTGAAAAAGAAGGTGAAAGTGCCATTCCTCTAGCCCCTATAACTGAATATGTCACTTCATTAGCTTTGGAAATACGTGTATGTTTTGGTTAGCTGATTTTGATAAAGTCTTGTAAATCATTTGTCATGTGATCGGTTTCCCCTAAATGAACAAATTTAACCTTGATTACTTATATCATTAAGAGCTATATAGTTGTTATAGCAGTAGAAAAAGGAAGTCCTTTTATGGTATAAAGGACAGTTGAGATTCAATATTCATAAATGTAACTCAACTCTAAGTTACGCCTGCACCAACATCAGTCTTATTTTTTTTTCTTAAGTTTGTGCCACCACTTTAGATATCTATATAGCTTAAAGAAAATGTCTCTTATATATTTCATATCCTTACAATGTGAACCACCTCTTTCATTTATTTGTGATTTTAATTTTATTGATGTATGAAGTTTTTCATAAGATAAAATCTAGAGTAATATGGTTGCTTTGAGAGCATAACAACATTAGGCATGATATCTGCTTTTGTCAACATCAATGTTTGCCTTAGATTTTCCTAACAAACATATGCACAAGCTTGCTTTACAATATAAAATAGCTAGATGTGAAGCACATCTCCTCAAACTTTATCAAGACAATCATCTAGTCCATCTAAGAATTTGTAAACTCTATCCTTCTATAAAATAAAATTATACCTTTTTATATGAACCTTCTATTTTATTTGATTCAAGTGATGAAAATTAATTTCTCTCTATAGACTTTGAAGATTGATGTAGTATGTCTAGGGAGAGCCTCCATCTTATTTAAGTCTCATTACCTTCCTTTTAAGATCATAAACTTGTGAGGTGTTAATGCTATAAAAATATATTGTAATAATAACATCCCTTAAAACTTTCATCATTTGAAATTTGATGTTGTTACAAATCAGTTTTGAATATCCTTACAACTTTCATCATTATATTTTATATTCTTCACTTTCTGAAATTAGGATAACTCTCTTAGGGTTGTGGAAAATCCTTATTTATATTTCCCAATTTATCTCTGTCTAAGATATACAACTCAATTACCTAAGACCAAAGTCTATAATTGGTGTCATCTAGCTTGAGTGCACCAATTAAGTCTTCACTTAATGAAGCAAATGTCTAGTTCAACATTTGTGATATTTTAGTGGTTAGGTTTGCAAGAATTGGATTCTTGCCTTAGAATCTCTTTATTAAAGGAGATTGTTCTGTCATTGCTAAAAAAACCCACAGAGCCCTAGAACTTTTGCTTTGATAACATGATAAAAGATATAAATTTTTATATCACTTACAATATACAAGACTACACTTATATATATATATATATATATATATATAAGAGACCCGTTCTAGATAGGTAATTATTGTCATACATTAATCCAAGCTATAATTAAGTAGTTTATTAGTACTGAAAAGTATATTTTTATCAAGGTTTTATATCATCATTTTGCACTTAAAGTATCATTAAATTCCTTAACTTAAACATGTTTTATAATAACAAGTTTGATAATATAAGATACTTTAATTTATGGTAAATGCTCATTTTAAATCCAGGCATATCTCACAATTTAAAGGATTGATTGATGTGATTAATTATTAAAAGTGAAAAGATAAAAAAAAAAAAAGAGGCTAAGTTTAGAAAAGAGATGTTGATTTAATTCAAACTGAAACACTGTTCAGTTAGTGGGTCATATCTGGAGCTATAAATATTGGACTTCAGTCTAGTTTATATGGCTAGAAAGTTAAGACATAGGCCTAAAACATTCATAAGAGTTTAAGACTCAATTCTGCCATTTGAAAATCCAAACTTTAGCATCAAAAAAGAAGTGTGAATCTGTCATGCAGCCTAGACACTATTTATTATTCGACTCACATCTCAAATTCTAATGTTATCAATGACGTTTTATTTAGACAAGAAGATAAGGATTGTCACAAAGTCAAGAGGTGGTCACTCATTGAATAATTAGTCATCAAGTCAATAGTTCTGAATTTTGGCCTATAAAGGGAGGCATTTTCCATGCAATTTAGGCATCTTGATTTTCATATCAAAATCATGTTTTTGCTCTCTTTCTTTATATTTTTATAATGCTTAAGTTTTGCTTTCTTTAATCTCTTATTTATGCATTTCATTTTCTTTTCTTTACTTGGTTAACTTATATCTTATTTATGTCTTTATCTTGCTTATTTATGTTTCTCTTTTTTATTATATTTAGTTAAGTTTATTATATCAAAGTGAAAAGGTTACACTAATGGTATAAGAATAAGTACAGTATAGACTCAACATGGGTTTTAATATTTGATACTAATATATTTTGTATTTGTTATCGTATTCATTCTTAATATTTTGCTTGTTAAATGGTTAATCTATATTTATGTTGTATAACCCTTGATACAACAAATACTTGACACTTTCATAGCTCAACTATATAGTATAACCAACACATGTGTTATGAAAAAAAATTGATTTCTTGTTAATATAAATTATAATCATGAACACTTGACAACATTTACATGTATTAATATTATTCAAATAATATAACTAATATAATCATGTTAACAATTTATAATTCGATTGAAATCTCTTTTGTGTGTGATTTCCAGTTGAGTAATAATTGTTTTATGTAAAATAGTTGGAGTTGTGTTTATAAGTTTATTTTCCAATGCTCTGTGCATAAATCATGTTAAAAAAAATAAGTTATGTTCGTGGGATGAGATGTGTAGACTTGAATATAGATTTTATGTCCAAACTTAATTGTTTTTTTTTTTAAATAAGTCCCTTGTTAAATGAAAAACTATGTCATATTTAAATTAATAAATATATAAAAAATATTTATCCAATAACTTAAAATATTTATAAACTTTGATAACCCATAATACTAAGTGAAGAGTTTTTATAATAATTTATTGGTGAAAATATTAGCACCTATCATTAATTGTATTGTTTGAAATACTATTAATGGATCCTCTAATATTGATAATTTTTTATTCTTATTTAATCCTTACATTAATCTTATATCTTAAAGTTCTCTTCAACTCATCATTATTATCATCATCATCATCATTATTTATAATTTATATAGTTAACCTCCCTATGGTTCGACTCTAGTCTTGCCAAGTTATTCATTACTTCGACACTCCTACATTTGGAAGAAGAAATCAATCTTTTGATCATGTTAGTAATATTTCATAATTATTGGAAACCAAATATCAAAGAAAATCCTTATAATCTCTCAAAAAATCCTTTATTAACAACTCATGCCAACAATTGAGTGTTGGCTTTTCAACGATTTGTAGTGGATTGGCTATTTTCAGTCATTATAGGTTACTAATATAAAATAATTTGAAATTTTGCATTACTTGATTTGATTGTGGAGGCTAAGTTCGTAGTAAAAAATAAATAAAAACTTGTTATTTTTTCTTTTTAGATTTGATGATTCCATATAAAAGACTAAATTTTGGATTATGAAATGAATTTGATGTCTTTTTCATGATAATTATGTTCAAAATATATGTTATTAGCATATTAATTTTAATTTTATTGGAAATTTGATTTAATTAATATGATTTAAATAGATTATGGATGAATGAGAAATTAATCTCAATGAACCATTGGTTTTTCTAGATTTGATTCATGATTTATGGTGGCTAATTAAATGTTGATAATAGTAAGAATTGAATTCTTATACTAGGAGTTTAGGACAAAACACCACTCAAAAGAGCTTGAAGATTTTGGCTACCTTAAACAATTTAAACATGAAATTTTTTTTTATTATTCTATATTATTTATTTGATATTGAAAAAACATTTTTAATTTGGGCTTGTTCTAGCCTAGCAATATTGTTTAGGGTTTTATTTCATTATTGGACTTATATTAATTGATTTCTAGTTATGACCCATTGACTTACAACTTAAAAGAATTTATTAGGGTCAATTTGAGAGGACTATATAATATTTTTTGAAGTTGTAAATTTTGGCAACTTGGTGATAATAAATGTCAGTTTCTTCCTTTTAATTGTTTGTGGTAAAACATAATTTAATTGCAATGAGAAAGACCGTACATCCGACTTATAAAAAATTAACTAGTTTCATGGAGTTATTCACATACTCTATATTCTTACGTACGTGATTAACTTTAAGTCCAAATTTATTTCAATGCCTTTAGTTCTTCGATATAAGGTTAACTTTAGGTCAAAGATTTATTAAACTTGATTTTTGGCTTTTTGAATTGTATTTAAACTTTGTTAAATGTTGTTTAATCATGTGATTAAGAGGTTTACATCAATCTCATTGAAAGATATTTGAGTCTCATATTCTTTGATTCAAATACCTTATTTTTAAGTATATCTAAATTTAGATAGTATTGTCGAAATCTTGAGAGATATATTACAAATATTTTAATTACACAAGTGAAAAATAATAAAGTTTTAAAGATAAAGAATTTATCTTTGACACTAACAACACATTCATTACTTTAAAGTATTTCAACAGGTAAATACTTTTTTCTTGTTTTGATTTAAATATAATTAATTTTATTATTAACATGCACTTTGATTTTATATTAATTGCAAGATTAAATATATATTTAGTATGAATGTCAGTACTCTTTAAATTATATTTATTTAAAAACTTGTTTGTTATGAGTTATTAGTTTACTTACTTATAAAATTAAACTTATATGAATACTAAATTTTTCTTGAAAATGTTTTTATATTTAACATTTCTTGTTATGATAAACTAAATATCATTACTCATTATTCTAATAATCTAATATATATTTAGAAACATTGAATCTACAAATTTTAGATGATTTTTCCTTTTTAAAATTCTTTGGTTTTGCTTTTTTTCTTTTTTTCTTTCTTATAATTTACTAGCTAATTAATGTCTCATCGTTGTATGGGAGATTCTTGTTTTTTCTTTATTATTATTATTTTAGAAAAAGTATACTTTTTTTTTCTAATATATGATTCTTGTAGAAAAATAAAGTGATAATATTTCCTGAAAATTTGGTGATATTTTATTATATTAATCATATGATACACAATTGTTTGAGTAATTATTATGATTGGTTTTTTAGATTTTTTTAATTTAAATTTATTATTTGTGTTTTGTATAGTTTTTATGGTATTTTCATAAAATTTTATTACAGTGATCATATATATTGTATCTTCAATCATTTAGTTCATATACATTCTAAAAGAACACATATTTTTTCAATAATCAATATACATATTGATTTTGATTTGTTGAATTTAAATTTAGTGTTTAATGTTTTCAAGCGCTCTTATTTAATGATTAATGTCCAAAATCTTGTTTACTTTCCAATCTCTTGAATGTAACAAACATTTTTTGAAAGGCCTATATTTCTTGTATGGTCCATGCATGGGTCAATGAATTTTATTTATATACACACACACAAAGAAGAAAAGAGATTCAAGTATATATATATTTGAAGTGCATGGGTATAGAAATTTGTAAAAATTATTTTTTAAAAATAAAATAGTGTTACTAAGAAATTCTCCTTTTACCTTTATTTATTCTTGTATACCAAATAAGGTGCAGAGATTAGACAGAATCTCATATTTGCTAGGTTAAGCAATAACTTTTCTATGTTAATAACTACTTTAATTAATGCTTATTTTGTGTATGATTAAGTATATGAAGGACAAGTAAAATTATATTATATTTTTCGTAAAAATATAAAAACATGTTTTTACATACTTTTTGGAATTTAATAACTGATTTATTAAAACTTTAAGAATTTAACTAATATGTTTGTTTTTTTTACTTTAATTGTGATTAAATGTAATGTTTGTGTTTTTGACAAAGAACATATAAAAAAAAAAAAATTTTTGTGTGTTGTATATAGTCAATGTCCTAACATGTTTTTGAATGTTTTTTAATATACAAAACGTAAATATTGAAAGTTTTATAAATGTATTTTTGTATAAATTTCTTAAACACAACAAAAATTATTTTTTTGCATTATCGTAATTAATAACTACTTTAATTAATGCTTGTGTGACAAAAAAAAACACCTTATTTTGATATATAAGGTTAGAAATATATCCATTTTAGACACTAATTTGGGGGGGCACTCAAATATTAACAGTTATATAGATAAATGAGTTAAATTAAAGCCCAATACCATAAAATATTAGGAAAAAAAATCATATCACATCATTTTTGTGTGATAAGTAAATATCTCTTTTTTTTCATAAAGTTGAAATTATTCATTCTAAGACATATATAATTAATGAAAAACCAATTTTCAAATTATTTAGAATCTAGTTGTAAATAACAATTCATTTTATAATTAAATTCCTTTATTTAATTACAAAACATAAGAAAATGATCCTATCAATCAGAAGTTATCAATTCAAATCCTTTTTTTTTTAAATTGAGAGATATTGAAAAAGATCAAGATCATTCTCATTATTAATATATATACTATGGTAGTCTATGATTTCACCAGCCATAACTTAACTATATATATGCGTTCCCATTTCTCATTGCATTGGCATTGAATTTAGATTTTTTTTTCAATTAATTATGTATATCATTATTTTTATTAACCATCAGATGGTAAAATTTAATTAAGGTGCTTCTCAAATTTAAGTGAGAAAAAAATAATTGAAAAAAAAACTTAAGTTGGACAGTATTAAACTACAAATTAATGTAAAAATCTGGTATATTAAGATTAAATACAGCACTCGGAATAATACATAGCGATATAAAGACATGGAGAGAAAAATCATATAAAAATATAATTCTCCGGCCTTTAACGAGAAGCAGGGAAATTAGCTAGGAAAAATCCTGCTGTTTGATCAATGGCCCATATATACGGGCATGATACACGATCAAAAGATAATATAAATATGAAATAATAAAGTTAATTAATTTATAGCCTAAATTTAAACTTACAGCTACTATTTCTAATATTAATGGCGCTATTGGGAGCTAAGCTGTCGATATCTAGCCTGCATCTGACCCTGAACTTCACCTTCATGAGCTTCAGCTTGCCAAGCTTGACTCTCACAGGCTGCTCCACCCTGAGGTTCAAAGGAATGATTCCAGTCTGCTGTTGTTGCTGTTGCAATGAAGTGAGCAATGTATTGCCATCATCTGTTTGTCCTGATAATAACACACTAAGCACGGTGGTGTTCCTGTGACCCTGGTAGAATTTTGGTAACGACCCTTGACATAGATTTGTGCCTGTGTACCACACGCTTATATGGCTCCCACCCTCGTAGTAGACGCCCACTTTCTTGTTAGGATTCCTAGCAGTGATGGTGACATTGAAGGTGGCAGATAAGCTGGAATTGTTAGTGAGATTGAATCGGGTAATTTGCAACGCGTCGATGGAGAACTTGGGGAGTTTGGGTTGAAAGACAAGGTACAGAATTCCAGCAACAGCTCCAATGACAAGAATGAGGAGCAAGAGAAGAGAGAGCGTCCAGCACAAGAATCTGCAACAACAGCTTCTTCTCTTCTTGGGTGGTTTGGTGTGAGTGACCGGAATTGTACGCTGAAAAGGGGGATAATGGTGGTCATGAATATGTGCAGCTGGATCCCCTTTATCAGACTTGGAGGATCCCCGGGGCACTAATGGAACCCTGGGAGCCTCGACATCTAATGGTTGATCGTCATGGGTGCTACTCGTATTGAGAGGATGAACTTTCTGATGATCTGCCATACTATCGGTCGGTCTATGGATCGATGGGTGGATTGTTCACAGATTTGGAAGGTAGATATAGAGAACATGTTAGTTAGATATTTGGTTAACATTGAAGCTGCCTTCTTTGACTTTATTTTGGTAGAGAGGTCAGGGCAAATTAGTAAGCCCCTGTTAATTAATGTTCAAGCCGCAGGTTAATTTTTCTTGGGGTCAGGAGATGAGCACTGATCACATGCCTGACAAGTCTTCTTTCTTTTTGTATCCAGAATTCAACAGCGTGTTGTTTGAGTCTTTCCTGACTTTTTTTTTTTTCGTTTGAATTATATTGGAACCTTCATTTATTAAGATCATACCGAATCATTCATTCACACACATCACAAAAGCTAATTTCCTCTTTCTTTCTTTCTTTCTTTCTTTTTTTTTTAATAGAATAGAGACAACAATAATAACCACAAAGTGGCTCCTTGTGGACATATATATATATATATATATATATATATATATATAGAGAGAGAGAGAGAGAGAGACTTTGCGTTATCCTCTTTCTGTAGTTAAAAAAGAATGGCATCGCAAATCAACAAAAGAAACTTCACACTCAATGACTCAAACATATATATATTCATTGTACACAGTGCTTGATTACAATAGAATATCGAAGACCTAAACCCTAAACCATAATTAATTAAATTAGGAAAGATAGATCAGATCACATATTATTTGAGGATTAATTAATTAATGTATAAATATTGTGGTGGGAGACATATATTTGTCTAATACAAACGAGTGAAATTAATCATCAATCCAGGAGGTATCACATGCGATTGCAGATGATGCTTCCGGACTGGGCCAGCATGCTAGGATCCATTTCAAGTGGAAACTTCCATTCACTGGTCATGGAAAGATTATATTTCCGCGTAATTAATTAGTCAATATTCAAAACAAAGACTACGTCCTGCAGGTTTCTTGTTACTTTTGCATATTAGGTAATCTGATGATGATATTGTTTTTTTTATAATACACGTAATTAAACCTTGTTGACTAATTATCATTCCGAAGAACATGCCTCCATCATCGATCTCTCATGCCTTCCGTCACATTGATCTCATTTCATACTCGGAATGTCAATCGATATCAGGGGCAGAACTACGTGCATGGTCCTTTGTTTCAAAGACATTTCAATATTATAGCTATGCATTCAGCATCCAAGAAGGGGGGGAAAAAAAAACCTTGCTTTTGATCCTTGTTTATACGAGCCTATTTTCATCTCAGCCCTTGAGTCTTATTTATTTATATATTTTATCTTGGCCTCCCCCCTGATTGGTATTCCAAGTAATTAATTATGAATGCGTGCATCTTGGCTCGTATATATGCTAATTTTATTCTAAGATACTGATGTTAAGCATTAGAAAAGGATGCGATAATGATTTTTGTTTTCTTAAGAATGCACATGAATTATTTCAGGGACTTGCAAGTGAGTTTCATTTTATTATGCTTCAATGATTTATGTGTATTTTAAAAAAACTTTTAATATCTTTTTTTAATATTTAACGCTATTTAAAAAGATGGTAGCAAATTACCACCATGCATTCAGAAAAACAGCTCAAATCGCAGCACATACATAATCAGCTAATGGATGAGCCCTAGACTCTACCGGCGACAAAAAACCACTGATCCATGGCCATTACCTGTGTTGCTAGTGCAATCCAAAGTGGAATCGGTATTCAATGCCAATAGTTTAGCTGCATATTGAGGTTTCGAGGATGGTGAGAAAATGCACAAGTTACAATCTGCTGATACAAGAGAAGAGGTCTTGTACTTGTTCTCCCCGCCCATGATTGGCATTGGAACCCCTCTCTTCACTGGATTCTCGAAATCAGGACGATACGTCTGCCCTAAGACACCTTCCACCTTCTCTGACAGATTGAAAAACTTGAGTTGCACCTCCAAATGTGTAAAACAATCATCGGATGGTATTTCATACTTGTGTATGCGGTCGTCTTCCTTGGTTATGGGAACAATTTTCACAGATATCTCAACAACATTGAGCAATGTAACTGCAACGCTATTGTACTTTGCTGTCCTCTCCACCACAATATTATTTAGGTCAGGGCTAGTCCAAGTAGAGAGGTGACCTTGAGGAATGTTGAATGGTGTGCCATCATAGGTGAAGAGGAGTTGGTCGACTTGGTCGTCCCATTGTGCCACCTTGTTCGCTGCTAGAGTGAACGAGTGAGAGTCGAACATGAGACCTAAGGCTTGAATCCATGTGTTGTCACGGGATCTTCCAGAAGGTCGGCTTCCAATGAATCGAGCATTTATTTGAAGATTAGAGTCAGATACCAAGCTAAAATGCTCGTTTGTCTTTCCGTGGAAGTAGAACATGACACCATCTCCTCCAACAAACCTTGGATCATAACAGGCTGCACCTATACCATTACAGTTTGGCCTGCGAGCTGCAACAATATACACTATAAATATTTTAATATGTAACAAATTAAGTTAAGAACTATAGTATAAATTGATGAATGCTCATTACTTTAGCGAGTGAAGTCATGAGAAATTAATTAAAATATATATGACCAAATAAAGCTAGCTAGGATTAGGAATATATTAAGTACTTGCTTCTGCAAATGGCTTCACATTTTTTGGAATTACAATCTGCAAAACAGCCTTTATTCTTGGGATCATAGGGCTTGAATGTAGGGCACTGGGAGGGGCAGGAAATGATTTGGCCAAAGCATTTTGAATTAAACTGATTGCAGTAGACTGACTCGGGGAATTCCACAGAACCATCTGGAGGTGACACCGTCGATAGTGGTGGTGGTGTGGCAGCTCCAATGTTGTCTGCATGAGACTTGGCAATAAGAAAGTAAAGAAAGAACAAGAGGGACAAAACTGAAGTGATGGTGGTCATGGTTGACACACTCTAGTACTGTGCTGATTACGTTTATGATATTCTAGCAGCTAGTTAATTACCAGATCAGACCTGAAGCGACGTAGAGTCAAAGAGAAAGCCTAGTCAATTTACAGCTAGATCGATGAATACATTGCATAGCATGATGTGGATGAGCATCTCGGTTAATTATAATGGACAAAATTGATAGGCTAGCAATTAATCAAATCCATTTTTTAAATTGAAAATAGATCGATTGATCATCAGATTCCTTTTAGTTTTGCTTAACAATTGTTATGATCGTTGCGAAGTGCGTGCCGACAAAGGCATCTGCGCCACTTTTTGTGTTTCTTGGTCATGTGCAATTAGTAGTCCACTTTCGCTATGAAGTTCTCCTCTCTGAATTCATTGCAGGAGTTGAAGCATTACTGGAATAATTCTCGTCATGTGGTCTTAATTTCTTCTTCTTCTTTTTTCTATTACAGAAGAGAGACTCGAACACACACGAGATATTATGGGGGAGGGTAGCTTTACTGCCATTTGAGGTATATATTCATAGGCTGGTTTTCGACATTGGATCCATCTCTCTGTTTATGTATCTGCCTTTGTTTCCAATTCCTACCAAAATTTATCTCCAGAATTCATGCTCCAATTTCTGATCTTAATTAATTTAGTATTATAATATACAAGTCAGCTGCTTGGTTAGTTTTTTTTTTTTGTTTTTGGCTTTTGGGATGATTTATGGGCTTGAAGCTCGTTGCTCGCGATAGAAGGGGAGCCATTTTTGAAATTGGGCTTTTTAATGGGCCTGGAGCTTATTTGCATGATTTCTATAGATGGATGGTGAGGGCTAGGAGAAATCGGGCCGAAGTTGTCAGATAATCCACTTATTAGAGGCCTCAATATCACGTGTAGGCGCTTAGTTCATCACCGGCTGCCTCGCTTTCTAGTCTTCTCTACTGAAGCAGCGATAGTATCTGTGAGGGAGGATTTGGATTTAGGAAGGAGATGGAGGGAAGCTTGAGCTTGTTTTCTGCATCTTCTTTGACCAACTGCTCTATCCTCCTCCCTACTGCCTCTGCCTCTGCCTCTGCTTCTCTTTCCTTATCTCATCCTCATTTCTCTTATGATTATCCCCTTAAATTTCCTCATCTTTCACAGCGTGCGTCTCCAAACCATGCTATCAGTTTTCCATTCTCACCTTCTTCTTCTTCTTCTACTACTACTACTTGTCAAAGAAGCAGAAGCAGACGGGCCAACTTCATTTCCAAGTGCTCCACAAGCAGTAGTAGAAAGGCTGAATTGGAATTCGAATCATCATCATCACAACCTGTAGATGATGGTGGTGATCTTGATTGCGTGGGGACAGGCCTTGACTCGGAGTGCCTCGTATCCGAACCCAAACTCGACGCTCCACTCATCCAATTGTCGTCAACAGAAAAAGGAGAAACAGCAACCGAAAGCTTAATTGAAACGATAACGGAGACTGCAGTGCTGGTCTCTCCCTTCTTCTTCTGGGGCACGTCTATGGTGGCAATGAAGGAGGTTTTGCCCCTCACTGGCCCTTTCTTTGTCTCTTCCTTTCGCCTCATTCCAGCTGGCTTGCTTTTGGTTGCCTTTGCTGGATTCAAAGGGAGGCCTCTGCCTTCTGGACTCACTGCTTGGCTCACCATCACTCTCTTTGCCCTTGTTGATGCCTCCTGTTTTCAGGTCTTCACTCACGAATCCTCTTTCATTCATTATTTCTTTCTTAATAATTACGTAATTGATTGTAACTGCAACAGGGTTTTCTTGCTCAAGGATTGCAGAGGACTTCTGCTGGTTTGGGTAGTGTACGTTTCTTTTCTATTTTGCCTTGTTATTTGATTAACCTCTTTTTGTTTCATATTTCAATTTGCAAGAATTTTTACAATTTTGATCACTCAAAATGTTTTTATTGAATTGAATTCCCAAAGAGGAACATTGTTCTAATATAAGAAAATATTTCATCTTTCAAAAATAAGAAATCGTTTTTTTTTTTTTTTTGCTGCAAATAATCGAAGTTCATTTCTTCAATGCATTTCATACTTCATGCTTCAGAACAAAAGGAGTGTCATTTGTGGATTTTTTTTCTTTTTCATACTGCAGGTCATAATCGACTCGCAACCCCTGACAGTGGCTATACTTGCTAAATTGTTATTTGGTGAGGCCATTGGGATCGTTGGAGCTTCAGGCCTTGTGCTTGGTGTCATAGGCCTTTTACTTCTTGAGGTAAACACTTCACTTCTGCTAACGTTGATGCAAGTTACCTAACTTGTATGTACTTGTTGAGGAATTTTCTAAGAAGAGGAATGAAGTTTCAAATGTCACGGATATGTTCTTGTTGGTTCTTACAGATGTTTGTTAGGCATTCGTTTACTATGATGTGCTATTAGTATGTATGTAACAACGTTTTGTTTTTAGTTTATGGAGGCATGGTTGAGAAGTGAGGATTGTTGGGTATGACACCAAGTATCAGTTTTGAGTCTCTCATTCCTTTCTTCTTTCTTCTTTTATTATGGTCACTGGTGAGCTAATAAAAAATATTGAAGATGTTATTCTAGAGTTGGGATTGGTTAAATCAGCTGCAGCTAGAGTTGGGAAAACTTGAAGTAAATCTATGGACTGCCAAGAGTCTGAAAGCTTCAGGCTGAGCAGGACCAAAATGAAAAGTTATCATTTGCAGCTTTAGAATTTCTTCTGTAGAAGAAGGAGTTGTAAGTTTGGATGGAGTAGATCTAGCAGTTGAATATTTTAAAAGATTCACATTTTGTAATATGAAAGGAAGAGAACATCAATGGATTTTTTACCCATAGAGTCAAGTCAAGGTGTTTTGAAATGGAGCGGTGCAGGTAGAGTGCTACGTGATTGAAGGATAAATTTAAATTACTCAATCAGTCCAGCCATTCTTTATGTGAGCAACTGTTTGGCTGTGAAAAGGCAGCAATGTTAACTAAATGAGCATAGTGAGACAAGAATATTAAGATAGATGTGAGGAAACATAGGAAAGAACCAAATAAGAAATGAGTGTGTGTGTGTGGGAAGATGTGGGAGACACTCATCAAAAGAAAAAAAAAAAGGAAGTGTAGCATAAGATGGTTTGGATGGTTAGTTGGATTGAGGTAGTATTGGCAAGGAAAGGGAGAGGTAAACAAGAAAATGGATAATCTAAGTTGGTAAATGTTTTATTGGTAATCTTACAACAGTTGACAAATTGTTTAACTCCTAACACAACTGGATAGAGGAAAATGATTCACATAATTGAACTCAACTTGCTTGGGATCAAGGCTAGTTGAGGTTGAGTTAATATTTTACCCTATTGTTCAGTTTGTTTTGTTTAATCTAGTTATCGCGGATGACATTACTTGAATGTTCCACCCTAGTAAGCCCCCCTAACCACATCATCAACAAAAGTTGTGTCATTATTACCATCTCAAATCACCACTTGTCACTTCCCTTTGCTGTTTAACTATGCTGTCAGTCATCTGATGCATTACAAGTATTTTTTTTGCTACATTCTTTTATTGAGATATAGCAAATATGATTTCCTATATGAGACATAGCAAATATGATTTTCCAAAACCTATTTACATTATATTTAATAGGTACCTACTCTGACATTTGATGAAAGCAATTTTTCCCTGTGGGGAAGTGGAGAATGGTGGATGCTTCTTGCTGCTCAGAGCATGGCAGTTGGCACGGTCATGGTTCGATGGGTTTCAAAGTACTCCGATCCTGTTATGGCAACTGGATGGGTATGTTATCTTGAATCTCTCAGCAAGTTGCCTGTCATTTGTGCCATGATTTGATAATTAACATGGATAATTGCAAGTTAGTCCTTTTCTTTTTCTATATTTTATCTGCTTATTCCATGGACAATTTTTCTCCATTAAAGGAAGAAAATTTCAATGCGTGTGTGTGTGTGTGTGTGTGTGTGTGTGTGTGAGAGAGAGAGAGAGAGAGAGAGAATAGACAGCTCAACACATCATTTGCAATACAGAATATAAACAAATAACCTTACAGTCCTGTTGAATATAAGCTAAGGACACAACTTGGAAAAGGCTCCATGATGAAGGGTAGCATGAGGGAGCTTAGCGTCAATTTTGTCTATCATAACTGCTAGAAAAGAGATTGATTATTGAGAATTCCAGAATTTCTTAAAATTCATGTGATTCTTCTGCCAGCTCATCATTACAAACAAAAATGCCTTCAGAGAATAATACGGTGATTGCCCTTCGTAAAACACACTAAATTAAGCCATGCCAGTTTTTATATCTTTCCTAAGATTAATCACTGTTGACCACATAAATCGAAAGGTCTATTCCATATGCTCCAAGCAAAAGATGACCACTTTTTCTTGGTTCCTAATATCTTAATAGACAGTACATTCAAGAAGAGCGATGCTTTCTCACCTGCAAGAAGATAGGATATGATAGTTTTATTCCTGAATTGCTTGGGTACTGGGCTCTGTTTGTATTGTGATAATAAAATTGCCCATTATTGTAACTTGGATGTGATGGATCTTCAAGTAATTAAGTTGTTGCACTTTCAAATGCTGTAGGATGTCCCGCTTCTTCACTTTGGCTTTGTGATGAACTCAAAGCAAAAGGAATGGAGATTGACAGACTAACTCACATGAAACTATTCTTGCAGCATATGGTTATCGGGGGTCTCCCTCTTCTTGCGATCTCTGTTCTCAACCATGATCTTGCCTTCAGTTTGAGTCTCAAGGACCTGACAGCAAGTGATATATTGGCACTGCTTTATACCTCTATTTTTGGAAGTGCCATTAGTTATGGAGTGTACTTCTACAGTGCAACAAAAGGTTGAAGTCTACTTAATTTTTCATTTTGGTCGGTTACAATGTTTCATTTTGTTGATTAAAACTAAGTTGTCCATATGATCCATGGTTCAAATTATCTATTTTGTATTTTTTAAACTTTAGTTTGCATAATTTCTTTGAATCTGTCCAGGGTTACTTGAGAATCCTTTCCTGAACTAATCTACCTTCGCTGATGCTTTTCAGGTAGCTTGACAAAGCTCAGTTCCCTCACATTCCTAACCCCAATGTTTGCTTCAATTTTTGGGTAAGTTCCATCAATCAGAAAAACATAAGAAATGGAGATATAACTTGATTAAATTAACTGGGCTAACTTGTTTGCACAAAACAATTTTAGACAGAAAGATCTGCAAACATAAGATATGGATGAGAAACTTTATTACACTGCCTGGACTAAATCCATATGGAAAAGAATAACACACAAAAGATGAGCTGGGTAGCAGCTAGGGCCAAGTACTGATGTATGATGCATTATATATCATAGTGTTTGTCTGATTTGTTTCTTCATGTTTGATTTCCAACCCCAGGTTTCTATATCTTGGGGAAACTTTCTCACCCTTGCAACTGGCTGGGGCCATTGTTACTGTGGTTGCAATATACATGGTTAATTATCGGAACAGTAATGAGTGATGTATTAGTGAGAGTGAGGGGCTATATAAGATGCAGACAGAGAATAAGACCAATTAATTTTGATCATGTTGACTCTACCCTTGTATTAAGAATGTATCTGGAAGGAAGTTCAATAATCAAGTTTATAAGGAAAGTTGATGGCTTTCAAGATGTGCTGTGAATGCTGGAAGCTCTCTCAATTCTCGAGGCTAAGTGACTGTTTTAGGTATCTTGTATCAGGCAAACTGTTCTGGTTGCACTTGTTGGGTTCCAAACTTCAAGAACTAACTGCCATCATGACGGTTAATCAGTTTCATACCAGGTAAACTGGTCTGCTGCTTTTGGTAGGTACACGAAAACTGATGGCGTCATCTTCCTGGGCGTTGTAAATAATTATTGTTGCCATGTTATAATTTTTTAACATGGGAAAAGGTTCAGAATATGCTTTATTTATGATGTTCATATATTTCTTAAGTGAGGTCTCTGAGGTAGATATATTGTTAGCATGACTCATGAAGCAGAATTAGTTTTTTATTTATTGTTATTTTTATGGCTATGACCAGTTCTTTCTTGCATGTAACAAAAAAAAAAATTCTTGCAATTAAGTTTTATTCATATTGTATAAATAAATGCTTTAATATTCAATAAAGATATAATATTCTGCATTTTTAGAAATACAAGGCCTGCTTTCTCTTTTTTATGTAACGAATAAATTGATATCAGAGCAGATTATCTTAGAGAACTTGTAAGATTAAGAGGGCCAACACACAATCTCTAAACATGTATCACCTAACAATATATATCTAATATTCAAGACTTGTTTGATTAAGAAAGCCAACACAGAATCTCTAAACATGTATCATCTAACAATATATATCCAATATTTAAGACTTGTAAGATTAAGAGAGCCATCACACACAATCTCTAAACATCACATAACACTAAGTCATTTACTGCAATTACACCTCTTTGATAGGATAAATTACCAGGTATGAACTATTAGAATGAAAGTGTTTGATGGAGTAAGTTATCAGGTATGAGCTATTAGAATGGAAGTCTATCTTAATGCTAATGATTTGTGGGAAGCAGTTGAACAAGTAAATGAAGTTCCACCATGCCAGACAATCCAATCCAATTGAAGATCAAAAGAAAGAGCAATTTTATATGCAGCAATCTTATTATCATTTTTAATAAAATAATGACTCTGAAAACAACTAAGGAAATTTGATATTTTTTGAAGCAAGAATATGAAGAAAATGAGAGGATCATAGCAATGCAAGTTCTGAATTTGATTAGAGAATTTGAGATGCCAAAGATAAAAGAATAAGAAACAACCAAGGAATATTTTGACAGACTTCTTAGCATTGTCAACAATATAAGATTTTTAGCATTGATTTTTCTGATTCTGGAATTGTTTATTAGTAACAATTTCTAAAAAGTTTAAGACTATAATTTTATCTTTAAAAAACTTAAAAGATTTGTCAAATATTATCTTGGTAGAATTGTTGAATGAACTACAGGCATCATAACAAATAAGGCTTATTAGGCAAAAAGAATACATGAAGGGTGCTTTCTTAGCCAAATCTTAAAACAAACATGGGCAAAAACAAGAAAACAAAGCAGAACAATAAGTATGGAGGTTAGGGATGAGTTAAAAAATCAAAAAACTGATTAAATCGAGAAAATTAAGAAAAAAATGATTGAAAAAACCAAACTGTGAAAAAAATCGATTAAACTTATTAGAATTAAAAAAAAAACAATCGGCTCGGTTTAATTTCAGCTTTATACGCCTGAAACCAAAATAACCAAGCTGAACCGAAATTGGTTTAAAACTCAAAAAACTTGAGCCAAACCAGAAAAAATAGTTTTTATTTTAAAATAACCAAACCTAATTCAAGTAGGTTTGAATCGGTTTTTATTTTTTGCAAAAAAATTAGTTTGGTTACTTTTTTTTATAAAAACCAAACCAAACCAGAAATAACTACTCCTAGGTTCTGCATTCAACATCAGAAAATAGCAAAAGAAGTAATGCTCAAGACTTTCCTCTTTGCCCTTATTGTAAAAAGAAAAAAAAAATCATCCACAGAAAAAAGTGTTGGTGGAGGCCTGATGCACGATGTTTTAAGTGCGATTAATTAAAGTACATGAAAAAGATATGCAAGACTCAACAACAACAAAAAAAAACTAAGATGGACGAGGATCATTATCTAAAGGAGCAGTTGTTTGTAGTATTATGCTTAACCACTAGCAACTTCACAGAAAGATGACTTATAGATAGTGGTTGTACAAACCATATAATTAATGATCAAAAACTCTTTAAAGAGCTTAAAAAAATTATTATTTCTAAAATTAAAATTGAAAATGGAGCACACGAAGGCAAATAAACATTAGTTATTAAAGGATACTCAAATTTAAAATTAATTGTAGATGTACTATGTGTTCTTGAAACCAATTAGAACTTGTTAAGTGTTTCTCAGGTATTTATCAGAGATTATAAGGTGTTGTTTAAAAACAATAATTGTGTAATAAAAGATGCAAAAGGCATAGAGGTATTCAAAATTCAAATAAAAGGCAATAGTTTTGTCTTAGGTTTTATGAATAACAAGCATATTGTTATACACAAATTAGGTATTAATTCGGTTCTTTGACATAAAATATTTAGGTATTGTCATCATAAAGCTTTGCTTTTCATGAAGAAGAACAATATGGTGAAAGGTTTGCTTAAATTGAAAAAAGAATTCTCTTATGATGTTTGTCAATATGAAAAACTATCAAGGTTTTCTTTTCAACAAAGTAAGGCCTAAAAAACCACACAAGAGTTGTAATTGATACACATAAATGTTGGAGAACCAATGAACATGTCATCTCTAAATGGAAGTAAGTATTATATTTTCTTTATTGATAATTATTCTAGAATGTGATGGATTTATTTTATGAAATTCAAAGGTGAGATTGTTAATGTATTTGGAAAGTTCAAAGCTTGGATTGAAACATAACATAACTACAAAATTCAAGTGATCATATCCAATAATGGAATTGAATATACTACTAAAAGGTTTAACGGGTTTTATGAGGATGTAAGCATTGAACATCAATTAACATCACCATATGCCTCACGTCATAATAGAGTTATGGAGAGAGAAAATAAGATAATGATGGAAATGACAATGTGCTTGTTTTATGATAACAAGTTGTTAAAGAAATTTTTATAGCTTGCAATTCTATTTCAAAAGCTTTAAGGATTTTCTTACCGTAAAGGAATAAAATAATCATCAGCTGAGATATTCAATTTTTTTAGTCTAATAGCTAGAATTGAAAGGATGATAAACAACTTAAAGTTCAAGAATGAAAGAATAATATAGATGATAAACTTCCACCTTTCTCGAACCAAAAACTCAAGATCAAAAACTAAACTCTTTGATTTGAGGAGAGGAGAGTCATGGTGGCTATAAGAATTAGAAGAAAGGAAAGAAATTCTCTTGCAACCCTTCCTTAAATACTTAGGTTAATTTAGGCTGGGTTTGGGCTGACTTGAGTTTAGATTTGAACCAAAAGTTTGGGTTTTACACTTAAACTTTAAAAGAAGTCTAATTGAATCTACTATATATATCAAAAAAGTTGATAGTTACTTATTGTATCTTTATATGTTGATAATTTACTTATCATATAAAGCAATAAAGAGTTGATTTATAAGTTCAAAGGAGAGATAAAGATTGTCTTTGAAATGACAAACCTTGGAAGAATAGTATTCTTTCTTGGCTTGTAGATATTTCAAAAACAAAATGAGATATTTCTATGTCAATATAGATATACAAAGGAAATTCTCAAGAAATTTAACATGAAAAGGTACAAGTCTATTGCAACTCCAATAAATTAAAATGAAAAGTTTTATAATGAAGATGGAGCTGAAAATATGGATAAAAGGTTGTATATAAACCTAACAGGTTGCCTAATTTATTTAACAATAACCAGATCAGATCTCATGCATGTTATAAGTTTGATATCTAGATATATATTATCTGCTAGTGAAATTCTTTTTCAAACAGCAAAAAAAATCCTTAAATATATAAAAGACAATTGATTATGGAATAAGATTAATTCATATTGAAAAACCCAATCTTTATAACTATTTTGATAATAATTGGGTAGAAAGTATTAGTTATTGTTTCAATTTTGGTTCTAAAGTTTTTTCATGGTGTTAAAAGAAATAAGAAATCACAGCTCAATCTATAGTAGAAGCAGAATATGCAGTTGCTGTTACTGCAAACCAAGTACTTTGGTTACCAAGCTCATGGCAGATTTGTATTTGGAACAACAAGAAAGCACACGGTTATTTATGGACAACCAAACTGCAATATTAATTTCTAATCATCCGGTGTTTCATGGCAAAACAAAACACTTCAAAATTAAGTTTTTCTTTCCGAGAGAAGTTCAAAAGGAAGGAGAAGTGAAGTTGTTTTACAGCAAAACTGAAGAACAAAGTGCAGACATCCTAACAAAAGCACTTTCTAAGTTCAGGTTAGAAATTGAGAGTTCGCAGCTTCAGCTTCAGAGTCAAGGGAAAGAATACTCAAGAAGCAGAATTAGTTTATAATTTGTTGCTGTTTTTATGGCTATGACCGGTTTAACAGAAAGATTTGATATGCAAGCAGATTTTCTTGCGATTTAGTTTCATTCCTATTAAATAAATAAATGCCTTGATATTCAATAAAGATACAATCTTTTGTATTTTAAGAAATACAAGACAGCTTTCACTTCTGTATAACCAACATAAATATTATTTATGATGTTCATATATATATATATTTTAACTGAAGCTATTCAAAATTTAGCTCTATACTATTCATGGTGTTCATATTTAACTGAAACTATTCAGAATTTAGCTCTTTTTTGTGTAAATATATACTATTCATGATGTTCATATATTTTTTTTTAATGAAACTGTTCAGAATTTAGCTCTATATGCAGTGATGCTTGTGATTTCAGCATATGAATAAAAGGGAGTTTCTTCCCTAATTATCCCAGACTGGCATCCAACTCTTGTTGAACAAGGGAAGAATGAATCTATTTGAATTAACAAGAAAACAGGTTGCAAGTTTGCAACCATCAACGAAGTGACCTTTGAGACTGAAAGTTAAAAGGGGCCACAACTGCGTGGAATTTGAAAACAACACAACTGAGTGGATTATGTTTGAGTAGCAGTTGCAAGGACAGGAGTTGTGTGAGCATTTTTACTTGTACCATGTCTCCCACGTCCAATTCCAGTCCTTTGTCCACTGAATGCTCTCCTGGCCTGTTCCACGTCACGCCCTGTTTCAGGTAATCCATGCTTTTGATATCCCAGAGGACTCTTGTCATCCTCATCTCTCGTGTTGGATCTTGAAGACCAGCGATCGGTTGAATCAGCTGAATTGGGTTCCCATGAAGAGGTAGACAATCCTAAATGCTGATGGCTGCCACCAACAAAACTGTTACTTCCTGAGGATTCTTGACCATCCATGTCTTCCCCGCACAATGTACCCCCTCCTCTTCTCACGGTTACATACTTGTGAAAGCTTGGCTCCATAAGATCATCACTTGCAATTACCTCAGATTCTACAAATGGGTCTTTTGCCTCGGGTAGTTTCTTCCCAACAAGATTCACAGCAGCCACTGCAGGGGGGCTTATTCTATCATCAGAGAAAGCACATGACAGGTTGGAGCTTGTAGTGGAATTGAGGTCTGCGACCGCTTCAAGAATGGAGCAGGCCTTGGTGACACAAGCTGGGAGTGAAAAGGAAGGAGGAGTGTTCTTCTGGTGAAAATTTTGAATGTCTTCCAGCAATAGTGCGGTATATGATGGAGTTGGATTCAATAAAGTTTCAGGATTGAGGTCCAGGTCTCGCGATCGCCTTGCCGACCTGCTTCTGGTTAATGCTTGGGGCTTCAAGCATTCACCTCCCAAGTCTACCACATTGGTCGTGACTGGTAGATGTCCCTTGGCCTCTTCCATTTGTTGTTCCTTTGAAAGTTTGTTTTCCAGTGAAGCCATGCTACTGCATCTGTAATTTGCCACTTGAACATTGACTCTGTTGTTTTTCTCAGAATTTTGCTTCTTCATTGGAGTCTGAAAAGGATGCATAAAGGCAAATCAAATTTTATGTTCCAAAGAAACAGTATCAATTTTGCCTCTTTAGCTGGCACATGCTCAAAAAAGACATCTGTGAACAAAAAAAAAGAGGTCGTACCACAAAGACAAAAGTTTGGTTGAAATTTGTCTTAGTTCTAGAGGGAAATTATGAGCACTAATATGTTCATTCATAACTTCAATAATATGAATTTAGATATTAATTACACGACCTTGACTATCAATTACAGATTGGTTAAAATTGAAACCATTTAAACGGGAGTTGTTAAAACTAGGGTATTGAAAGATCAATTGGTAAAAATAACCATGGGTGGCTATGAAATTAGAAGTTTCTTCATCTTGACCAAATCTGTAACCATTATTAGCGGATTCATTTAATGTGATTCGCCGGATCAAACTAGAGGTTACAAAGAACCATGCATAGTGGATAGAACCCTCCTCCTCTAGTAAAAAACTATTACCTGATTAAGAGGATTGAAAGTTTCCTTGGCCACCGCTTGTCCTTCAATATCTTTGTTTCTGATTTGTGATCTGTTGTTGCTGGTGCAGGTAGCCTTGTTGTTGCCAGATGGTTGTGAATGCTGTAATGAATTGGGGTCAATTTCACTCAATGGGTTTCTTCTGTAAGGAGATTGGTCTGCTTTTCTTGAATTGCTGCGGCTAAGACATGGCTGCTGATTATTCTCATTAGAAGTCTTAGCATTGGCTCTGGCAGGAGATTGGGAGCGTGGGGATGCAGCTGTCCTGGAGCCTGCCACCGCTGCCTCACCAACATTTCTCTTCACTGAGATGCGCTTAGTTCCAGCTGTTGCTTGCGGTTCAGCTCCAATGTTGTTGCTTTTATCCATCACTAAAGAAGAAACAGTGGCAGGGACTGATACCATTTTTCCAGGCCTGTTACCAGTACCACCAGTATTGTTAGCAGGAATAGTAGCATTAGGATTTCCAGGAGTAATGCTTGTATTTTGGGCTATTTCTGATCTTCTACCCGGTGATCGACTCACCCTTCTCCCACTGCTGCCACTGGCCCTCTCTCTGCTTCCGGAGCGCTGGTTCTGGTCTCTTTCCCTGCTGGGTGTCCTTCTCCTCCCTTGAGCAGAAGGAGAAGCAGAAGGCCTGCTGGATTGGCGTTGGCGGTGGCGTTGGCGGTGCTGCCTTCTCTCCGCTGTAACCTCGCCCTCGTCGTCGTCATTGCCCTTCCTTCTAGAATCATAGTCGGCAGAAGTGGCAGGCTTGACATCTTGGTCCTGGTCATTATTATTATCAAAGTCATAACTCCTCTTAGAGCCAGAATACTTTCTGCCAGAAGAAAGAGGCTTTCCAGCTCCAGAGGAGTTGCTGCGACTAAGCCTTCCACACTGTATGAGAATGGCATCTACCTCTTCTTTTGTGCAGCTTGATGTTCTGACAACCATATTATTAACACCAGAATTGGTGTTGCTGTTGGCCAATAATATTTCGCCAGCAGCAGCAGATGCATTAGTGGTGGCAGCAGGACCATCGTCGTTGGGAGGAGGGATGCGTTTGTCTCTATCATGGCTCTTCCTGTGTTTGATGACAAAAATTTCTTTCTTGAGTAAGCTGTCTTCTTCTTCCTCTTCTTCTTCGACTTGTTTGTTGACCACCTCCTTTTGCTCCACTATCTTGTTCTTGATTGTGATCTCATTCTTCTGATCTACTTTGAGAGTGGCATGGTTATTATTATGTGGGTGATTTAGAACTGGTTGTGAAGCAGGAGCCGCAGCTGCTTTCAAAGGAGAAGAGGAAACTTCAGTATTTTTCTTGCTAAAACAAGCACCCATAGTGTTATTGTATTGGTGAGGGAATGGAACAGAGAAAGAACTGGTGTGGAGTAAAAGAGAAGGTTTTAGGGTTTGAGGGTATGTAAAGAACAGGAGGAGGAGGAGCTAGGATTACTAGCGCTGCTAGAGTAGCGAAGGGATTTTATTTGAATGCATGACTGAGTGAAATGAAAGAGAAGACATAGTGAGACGAAGATCCACCCACTCTTGGTCTCTCTCTCTCTCTTAAATCTATTATTTCAAGTTTTACAAATCGAGAGAGAGAGGGGGGGGATCGTTGTCCAAGAAAGAAACAACAGCATTTTCAAAAGTACCTGCCTTTTGGATTTATAATAATAATTAATGGTCCAGAGATTAGAGAGAGAGACACACAAAAACATTTCAAATTTTTGAGGGAGAAGCGGAGGCAGACATGTGAGAGAAAGAATAAAGTTGTGGTATGCTACTATTTTATTTGGACGTGCTGTAGTTTTTTCATTGTATTTAAAAAAAATATTAAAATAATTTTATGAATTATGATATAATATAATCCAAAAACATTAAAAAAATTAATTTTTTAAAATATTTTTAAAATATAAAAACAATTATGATATAATATAATATAATTACAGTTATTTTTTAAATAATTTTTTATATTAAAATATATAATAATTATATTTTTTATTTTAAAAAAATAATTTTTAATATTAATACATCAAAATAATTTATTTGAAAAAAACTAAAAATATATTAATGTAAAATAAATTAAAAATAAATAATTTTTTAAATTTTTTTAAAAATACTATTAAAACACGCATAACAATAAAATATGGGAATGTAATTTTTAAAAATTTAAATTTTTTAAATTATTTTTTATGTATTTTTTATTGTTTTGATGTTAATATAAAAAATATTTTAAAAAAGTATTTTAATATATTTTTAAATAAAAAATATTTTAAAAAACCACCTAACTACCTCACTTCCACGCATTAAAAAAAATTTTAAAAAACCACCTAACTACCTCACTTTCACGCATTTAAAAAAAAGCCGTTAGACCGGGGGAGAGAAAAGAGAAGAGGCACAAATAGCCGTTGGATGATGGATTGGAGGGTGCTGTTTGGTTGTCTTAACTGTCTGCTTTTCTTCTGACCACCCGCCCATTTCTTTTATCTTTTTGTTTTTATCATAAGGGAGATAGTATAGTATAATAATAACAACAACAACCATTTATTCTCGAATCTTTCTCTCTCTTCTTTTAAATTCAAATTTCTCCAACGGCTATGTCATTCACAGTACGCCTTCTAGCTTCTCCTCTTTGCAGAGATCTCGTACTGTCATGCTGCTATTAATAATATCAATAACAACACCGCATCTTTTCTAAAGATATGATGAAAATAATATATTACATCTCAACGGATATCATGAGTTTATGGTTTTTAAGGACATTTTTTATATATAAATAAGTTTTTCATGTATTTTTATTTTATTCTTAATATTAATACTCCAAAATTATTAGAAAATGCTAGAAAAATTAAATTAATGTTTTTTAATTAAAATACACTCTTAAGATGTAACAAGACACAATTCCAAACACAAAAGCAAAGGATTCTGGGCCTTTTCTTTCTGCCTATAATAAACATATATATACCTTTAAAAAGCTTCTTTCTTGTTCTTGGTTGACGTTTCAAGTCTCTGAGTTAATAAAAAAAATAATCAAATAATAAGAATTTGAATTAAACAGATATATGTGGTGGGTTGTTAAAACTCTATAACTTAAAACAAGTATAACAGCGTAAATTGATCTACAATTAATATAAAGGTCAGAATGTTTTGTATTCATTAAAATAAATAAGTTTGATCCTCACTAATGAGTTTGTCATTAATGATAAAAAGAAGAAGAAGAAGAATTATACAAGAAAAACATGGAGATACTAGTTCATGCGCATTCCAACTTAATAACTAGAGAACAAATTATTAGGAAAAAAGAAAAGAAAAGAAAAAGAATTCCATGTAGGCGATCATTTCTTGGGCCAACTTGCTTGGGTGTAAATGTTTGTATGGATCAAAGCATTCTAGCCCAAGAAGTAGATGGATGGATGAAAATCTCATTTGGGTCCAACATAGGGGAAAGTTCTGTGCTCAATCCATTGGGCACCCACCAAACCAAATCTAAGAGCGTGGCCCATCCCTTTCCATGCGGTGAGAGCACAGAGCTGTGCGGTTCAACCCAATGAAAGAAAATGAAATTCAGGTGGTTGCAGTCAGTCATTCTCAAGAAATTAAAAAAAAAGGGAGATTCTGGAAACGCAAAGGCAAAATCATAGAAAGAGGGGAAATGTTTTCATCAGTTTCGAGGAGTGTGTGAAGAGCGAAAACAACCCCTCTCTCTCTCCCCTCCCCAACTGCGTAATAACAAAGAAATAACTAACTGACAAGGAACGCTTTTGTTTTGGTTACTGATTAGAAATAGAAAGAAAAACAAGAAGTGGCGCCGACGGCGGTATGTGAGAACTCGCTGTAGCAGTATAGAGAATAGTGGAGTGGAGCAGCTAATACGCTTCTGAAATCGCTACTCCTCCGCTTCTCTGGTAAAAAAGTAAATAATTAAATAAGGAATGGGTGGAATCGGCGTAATATCGGCACAAGATCATGATGCAGCAGCAGCAGCTTCAACTTCAACTTCATTCAAGTCGAAGAGAAAGTCAGCATTGGCTTCCAAGCTTAAATCTTCCATTTCCAAACATCTCCGTCACTCTTACTCCCACGACCGTGTCCTTGCTGTAATTCCTACTCTTTTTCTTTCTCTTTTTTTCTCTCATCCATTGTAACCAGTTCTCTTCTCCTTCTACGTTCTATCAATTTAATTGCATTTTCCTTCCTTTTTTTTTTTTTTTAGTATCATCATTGTTTTGTGCTTCTATCCGCTTACAAACCTGACTTTACAACTTTGTCTTCCTTTTTCTTTTATTAAAAATCAAAATGAAAATTATAATGGTGGTCTTCTTCTTCTTCCAGGAGTATATTACAGTGCTTGTTTGTAATGGGAAGAATCAAGAGCAGGCCAGAGACGATCTCGAAGCATTTCTTGGTCAAAGGACTCAGGAGTTTGTCTCTTGGTAATTCTAAACCACCCTTTCTACTTGTTTTAATTTCATTTTTACTGCTTAAATCTCTAATTGCTTCAATTTCGATTAAGACGGTAACTTATTAGTCCTATAACCTCAAAACAATTATCAATTGTGACGCTTGTGTTAAAGATAGAGCAGCCACATTGTCAATAATGCATTGTTTTGAGCAATCCAGGAAAAGAATGATTTTTATTTACTTTAGCTTTCGTTAGATTAGCCGTATTCGTTGTTATATTTTCTTTTCTTAGCGCCAAATTGCTGTAAAGTTGCTCATACGTTTCCCCTTATTATGTTTTCTGTAAAGGTTGTGGGATCTTCTTTTGAAATATGTCCATCAGTCCAACAAGGATATTTGTTTATTATCGGATGCAAAGAATGTCAATATCACCACTCCATGCGCGAAGGATTCCAAGATCAACAAATTAAAGGACTTTCAGAGTCATGGCCATGATAGTAGCACTATGGATGTTTTTGAGGTAATCGCACTTGTATTACATAATCTATGTGTTTAATCATCATGCGTGAATCCAAGTAGTGGAATTTGATTTGATATTTTTTCCTAATTGCAGATCAAAGATGATCAGATGCGCCTGTTGCCAACTACTTCTGATCCCAACTTCTGTAATGTCAATCACAGTCAACTTACTGAAGACTTTGAACAAGTTCAAAGTTCTTCTTCTCTGTCATCTGAGATCAATTCAAAGAAAGTATTGTCACGGTCTTGCAAGACTGAGTGTCACGGAAAGATTGGTGCTTCTGAGAATGTTCTTTATAATTCCTTGGCAAATGAATCTTTAGGAAAGAAAGCTCTTCCAATGCAAAGCAAAATTCTCAGTGTATTGATAAAGCAATGAAGGTTGGTGTAGCCACATCTTTTATTTGGCTTTTCTGGCTTCTTCTCTACAGTTTCTAGTTTAACTTGAGCATTGCCTCATTGTACAGCAGATCATCCATAGTAGCTGCAACATGCTATTTAATCAGCTTATACCCAGAAGGGAACCAGCTTTTAGAAATCCACAACCCTCCACATCAGGTGCCACATATGAAGCCAATTTATATGCCATCTTGTATGCAATAACTAGATGATCTGTGGTTGACATGAACAGTAGGAAGATAGCTCAAAGATTACTGTGCTGACATTTGCATTCATTGTGATTATGCAAAATGCGTAAATGTTTAATCTTTCATGCTTTTACGTTTTCTTGCTCATCGGTGAAGTGTGTTTAAATGCATGATCATTTTCTTCATCTACTATGTTCACGTGTGGACAATTTTTCAACTATTTTTTCAGGAAAATGTCCTTTTCCAAGATTTGTTCATGCAGAGTCCCACCAGAAGGAAAAACATTGTATTAGTGTTTGGGATAGATTGGGAAAGCCATGTGATGGTGTACCTCCAGGGGTCAAAACTGTTGAGCTGTGTGACGGTTTGGGTACAGTGATTCAAAAGCAGGAATTGCTTAACCAACAAAAAGCGGTGCTTCCTGTTTCAAATAGTGAACTTAGAGGGAGTATGACTGGAGGAGTTACTGGCCGTGGTAACATCCAGCCTGAGAGCAGGAAATTGGAGAGACCAACGAGAACGATGCACGAAGCTCATGCTGCTAATAATATTAGACGAAAAAGACACTTCGGGGAAATTTGTACTGACCAGGATGCTTTGGCTGGCTGTAGCAGGAAGGAGCTTCAGTGCCTAGATTTTTCACAATTTTCTAAAAGGTCAAATATGATAAAAGAAGATTCTAAAGCTACTCCAAATTTGATCTCGGTGTGTTACTGTCTTCAAAACCATTGCTAATTGGTGATAAATGCTGCATGAGTGTTAAGGTCTGGCTTTAGGCTATGGGAAACAACAACTAAGAGAGGATTTTACTTTTCTATTTTGGGCAGTGACAGAGTTGATCTTATTAAAAAGTTGATTTCCTTCTTATCTCACTCCCCTAAAATACGTTGAGAACATGTGATCAGTGTGTCGAAGCTTTGGAAGCCTTTTGTTTTGCAGGAAGTGCTAGATGTGAAACAGAAGCTACATAAAATTGAATTGGAAACGTCTAAGCTTCGGTCAAAGCAAATTGAGATGGAGAAATATGGAAAGTCCAATTTACTGTCACGTTCCGGTAGGTTATTTCCATAACTTGATCACTTCTCCTGCACCACACACACAGAGACTTTTCATGGCACCTCAAAGAAAAAAAGAAAAAAAAAAGACTATGCACAGAGATAGGGCAATGAAAATGGCATAGATGCCTGTCTTTGTAAGAAAGGAAAGGAGAATGGAGAGTGGAAGCTGATTAATTTTGAAGAGGGGAACCTGAACTTTTTGACCTGTGTATGCTGCACTTTCTTTTCCTTAGGAGCAATCTGGGATCTAACATGAATAAAGAATGAACACATTTCATAGATTAGGAAATAAATGAACACCATTTCTGAATTTCCATTCGAATTAATTCTGCATTGGTGATGCAACTTGTATCCTCATGAACGATGTGGTCTTATATTAATTTAGTACAATCATTTTAAATAAGTCAATTCAAATGTTTTGCTTTCTTTCTCTTCTTCTGTGTTGCATTGTTTACTGACAAGTCATGGGTGTTTTAAATGTTAGCATTGATTCATTTTCAGAATGTTGTTTTTTGGCTCATATTAGCAAAGTCACAAATACTTTCAGTTGCTGAATCTACAGGAAGTTTCAATCCCTTCTTTCTTTTCTGTGCATATTTTTTACCAGAATTTAGGGAATCAAAGTCCATAATTTCTGCTTATCAGCTTCTTTTCTAATATGTACAAGATCTGAAATGTTTCCAAGCCCAATAAGCAACAGAGTTTAACGTGTAGATAGTGGAAGACAGCAGCTTAGCCATGCCTTACTTGGAAAGTGTTAATGAATATTGCCTTCCTCTTCTTCTTTCTGAAAGTATTTTTTTTCTTGTTCTTCTGCGGCTGTCTTTTCTTTCTGAAATTATTTTTACTCGCACCAGATTACCATGAGAGCATTTTCTGCATTACAAATTTAGAAATGTTACCAATTCAGAAATATATTGATACTCTGAACTTATCTCTGTGTGTTGTTTCCTAAAAGTCTCCGCATAGACTTCAGGATGTCTCATAATTATGATATTGCTCTACTATAAACACACAGGTACATTTTGCAGCAACAAAAGAAGCTCTATCATTGTGCTTTGCCAATTGTGGAGTGGTTGAGAATGTAGTGATCTTGACTGACAAAACCACTGGCCAGAGAAAGGGGTAGACATCAAATTTCAGCCATGTTATTTTTCTGATTAACAGGATCTATAGTCTGATATATATTATTTTGAGACTATATCGGTTGACTGTATTTTATATTCTTCTTTTAGATCTGCTTATGTTGCCTTTGCTAGCAAGGATTCTGCTGAGAAAGCAGTGGCATTGAGTGGTGCAACATTTTTTTCTGGGACTTTGAAAGTAAGTGATCATTTATATCTTATAGCAGATAAATATATCCGTGGTGCATTACAGCCACACAAATTAAAAAATTAAGTGAGTGAAAACCTGGAATGGCTTGTTTAGAGAATTTGCCATATTTGACATGGAAAGTAGGAAGTTGTGAAGTGCTGGATGTTCTGCTCTGCATTCAAATTAAAAAAACACTTGGACTTTGTTTGGGGTTGCAGAGTTATCTCATGCAATTTTTTGCTCCCTACTTTTCCAATAGTTGCACTTTAGTTTTATTTTTTTAATCGTCCATTACATGTTTGGACGTCCTAGTTACAATGTTTTACACAGCCATTTTTTGTTCTCTCCACTTTCATTTAACTTGTTGTTTCCTTTGTTGAGTATTTATGCAGGTGCCTGTGCCTTGGTGGGTGCGTGTGTGTGTGAGAGAGAGAGCCCCTATCTTCAATTGGATGCAGAAAAACAAACCAAAGCACACAAACTTTAGATCTAATTGGGGGTTAAAAAATTTGAAACAAGTTGTGTGACGTAAACTGGCCCTGTATTTTTGGGTTGCCCTGTCGTGAAATAATCTTTGTGAATAATGCAAAAAATAATGAAATAATCTTTTGCCTGTGGCTGTGCCCGTCCCCGTGCCCCTATCTTCAATCTGGTTCCAATCATATCAGTAATGATTTCATCTGTTTTCTAATGTTATATCAGAGACTAGGAATTCAGAATTGTATACATTGAACTACTCTTTAAGTTGACATATTTACCATGTAGGTTTCAAGGAAGGCAGAATCAACATCTGCAATGGCCCAGCTTGCTGGGAAGCCATCTCGAGCACTATCATCTTGCATCAACAAGAAAGCTATTGTCAAGATGCCGTATTCTACCAGCTCCCATCTGCAATGGAGGAAAGATTCTTCCACATCAGAGCCATCAGCTTCAGCCAATGAAGAGTAACAAGATCCCGCTACATGACTTGGAGCGTGGTGGTTGAAGCTTGGTTTTGAAAATGCATTCCCAAATTTCGAGTTGGTACAGTGAAGTGAGAAATATCTTGCTATGCTAGCTCATGCCTTTGAGAGTGTATATATTGTGTACAATCAAAAGGAATGTATAGGTTCATGTCTGAACACCTTTTTCTATGCTCCGTAATTTTCTTGTGCTGCCATGAAGTCCTTTGGCAAATGCATTTGCTTGCTTGCGTGTTTGCATGGATATCTACCTAGGAAGCATGGATACTCTCAGAATACCCCGGATTTGTATGGATATCCGTTGGCAGAAACATCGTGTGAAGTGGAGAATAGCTCAAATCTCCTATAAAGCTCTTTTTAAGAAGATAAAAAGGGGCAAATGAAAACCTTAAATTTCAATTTGACCCTGCTTGTATCCAATCACAGCACACTCAAATCCTAATTAGCTCATTCAAAAAGCAATTAGCAGGGACAGCATGCAATCTTTTGAGAATTAAGACAATCAAATTAGAGATTGACAGCATCTAGAACAATCAGATCGAATAGGATCAGTCTTCAAGTGCAGAGCTGCTTTGACACTATAGGATCCCATCTCAAAAATCCCTCTCCTCGGTAAGCTTTTTTTCTTTTCTATTTTTTTGCCTCCTAGCTACATGTCATTTTTTCAGGCTCCTATGGCTCACAATTTTCTCAGAAACCGGTATTCTGCAAGTTCGCAACACTGCATGTTAGGAGCAAGTTCCCTATCCAAGCCGTAAGTATGTCTGACACAATTCATATCAGACGACCAACTACTTCCAGTTTGCTTGCAGGCCAACATATGGAACCACCAAGTTGAAATATCAGTATAAATGAATAAGCCTAATTCTAGTTTGTGCAACATTTGAACTCAAACTGGATTCCACCCATGATGCAGAAAACTTGCAATTTAGGAGATAATAAAGTAAATTTGAACTCTATCCAATGAAAGACTGACTATCAAATTACCATTCTATCTGTTCTCCATAATCAAGAAACATAATTAAGGAGAGAAAAAACTTTCATATTAAATTTCTGATTATAAATAAACTAAAAAAAAAGTTCACATCATGAATACCATAATTAAAATCTCACACCAAATCTGCTAAAAGGACAGGCATACAACCATGAACTGATTCTCTCCAAGTTAAGCAAGCAGCAAATTTCCTTGTGTGTACTCTCCAGGAAGCGGCATTCAATCATTATGCAGCCAATCTTTTCTTCTTCTTGTTATCCTTCACTTGCATTCCCCCACTCTCTAAAGCCAAAGCATTTTTCTTTATCGTCTTTTGCTTGGTAGCATCTTCATTCTTTGCTTTCTTTTGCTTGAAACCATCTTCTTTCTTCAATTTAGCTACCTTCTTCTGACCTTTCCCTTTATTATCTCCCATCTTTCTCTTCTTATTCAATAATTCATCACTGTCCTTTTCAACATCATCATCAGCATGGTTATCAATATCCCCTTCAAAGTCGCTCCCCAATTCATCCTCATCAACAACCCGACCATCATCGTTATTATCCATATATCTAACCTCATGTATCCTTCCCTTCTTTTTCCCAATTTTCCCCTCTTTAACCTTATCTTCCTCCTCAGCGACCACATCATCCTCCTCCTGCTCTTTTGCACTACCATCAATCTTCAACTTCAAATCAGGAACTGCCTGATAAACAGGCAAAGCCAGGCTATCAAGCAACTTCAAATGGAAAGACCTAATACCACCCCACTTCCTGGGCACAGTCTCCGCGATCCCGTTAATAGCAGCCATCACATTTTTGGAAATCTCCTCTCTACTCATCGAAACCCTCCCTACCTTCACCACACTACAAGTTCCAGTCCTCAGGAACAACAAGGCAGACGCACACGCCTTGTCAATCTGCTCCTTCCAATTTTGGTGCTTCAAATCCAAAGTCATCGGAATCTTCTTCTTCTTAAAAAACTGTTTCCCTAACATCTTAGGCAAGAGAGGAACCACCCTTTTATCAGCAAAGAACATATCATAAGAATCACAGAGTTTCCTCTTGGCCTCAAAGGGACGGTAATCAGTCTTGAGCTTGGAAACCTTGATGATTTTGGAGATGGGTAAGTTGTCGTTTTGAATCTTCTTCTTGGCAGCATCTTTATTGAGGCCTGATTTGGATCTGTCATCGATGATTAAGCAGAGCTCAGGGGCTTCAGTTAGAGGGTTGGTTAAGGGGCAAGGGAGAGGGATTTTGTAGGCGTTGATGCGGCTGACACCCTTATGTGGGATCTTTTTGAGGGTTAAGATAAGGTAGACAAACTCGTCATGTTCCAGTAGTTGAGGCTTTTGGGTATTCAATTTGGATGATCTCCATTTGAGAAGAGCGTTCACAGCTTTCTCCACGGTTTTGGGGCTAAAACCAGATGGTGTTGGAAGGGCTTCCATAATGGACAGACGGTGACAGTTGAGAAGGGGGAGGTAAACCTGCAGGCTGTTGTTGGTTATCACTATCAGATCAGTGCAGTGTGAACAAGCAGTACGCGTGTGATTTAGGGTTTAAGAGAGGATAGCTAGCAGTTTGAGGTTAGGGTTTTGTGTATTTTAAAGATGAACTTCAGGGTTCAGAGTGGAGTAGACATGGGCTGAGTTTGATGGACGATTTGGGCTGAGTAAGTAAAGATTAACCTGAGAGAATATTGGGCTAAACAATACCTCCTATAATATAAACAATGGATGGCCCATTTATGATTTTAGGACACGCACACACATATACAAGGTGGGTAGCTGTAGTTCCAACTACTGTAATTGGAGCACAATGCGACCAAGCATGTCTAGCCGGTGCCAGTTCGTGGCCCATAAGCCCCATGAAGATCTCCTTCTGAATAGAGTCAGAAACTCCACAAAGACATCAACACTGGAAGCTGAATTCAATTCATTGTCTGACGGTGGGATTTACAGAGGCTTCTTCCATAGATGCAAGACAGGAAACGAAGCTCTGTTGGATGAAGGAAGATTGCATTGAAATGAACTGGAATGTTGAATCTATCTTCTACATGCATGGACGGTGCTTTCACAAGCAATCCATCTTTGGATGTTTTGCTTGATTATACTGATCGTGGTATGCTATCCAGTTTTTAATGGCAATGATGACAGGTATACTTCCCCCTTCTCGAAGTACCCAAGGCCTAGCTTTTATCCCATGCCCAAGGATGAACGCAAGGACAGTTCAAAAAAAACAGAAGAAGAAGCCATTCCTAACTTGAAACCTAATGAGGATGAACGCAAGGACAGTTAAAAAAACAACAGAAGAAGAAGAAGCCATTCCTAACTTGTTTTCTCAGGCAAGATCTAATCTTACCATAAGGATTTCTACTCTCTGACGATCCGACCCTGAATGCAAACATTATGTCAAAGGAAAGGAAAATTCGTTGTGTGTTGACTGATGAGTGGGAGTGGCACGTACGAGAACATGCATGTCATGGCTTTGATGGAACGGAACGTTAGTTACGAGCGATTTTTTTCCTTTGCTTTTTAAAAACTTTTAAAAAACATTATTATTTTTTAATATTCTATATTATTTGAATATATTGATATTAAAAAATAATTTTAAAAAATAATAAAAACATATATCATTTCAGTATATATTTAAAAAAAACAAAAAACCACTAACAAGGCCAATAAATAAACTCTAATAATCCAAATAGGTGGTCGCTACTCCACTTCCATGGATACAATGGACAAACAGACAAAACATTATTTCCATTCCAAGAATAGACTGCCGGTTTGACTGGTCGCTCCTTCATCGCTGTGACCCCCAACTGGTTCCAGTTCCACATAGAACCACAGTTACTGATACAACAAACCACTAGCACTCTGCTCCATCTCCATCTTCATCCTTCCTCCTCATGAATATAAATATATAACGTTTTCTATTGAGATCATTCCGGACAAACAGACACAAGCTGTTGCCTGCTGCTGATCACTACTGTCCAAAGCAAAATAAATATCATACAAAGTCCTTAACTAGTTTCGTCCAACCTAACTTTCAACTCTCTCTCTCTCTCTCTCTCTCTATATATATATATATATATATATATGGTAACAATATCAAGGAAATGAGTGATATGGAAGTTTTGTGTTTCTGTCTTTCTTGATAAATATTTTTAAGAAGAAGATTATATATATATCCTTAATATGGAGAGCACGACACCACTTCTGCAGCTCAATTATGGATCTTCTTCGTCTTCGTCTTCGTCTTCGTCACCATTACCTGCACCAGTAGCACCACAAGAAGCAGAAGCAGAAGGAGACTACCCACCTGCAGTTTCCGAGACTTTCAAAGACTTTATGAAGTTCGTATTTTGGAAAGAGACTGTTAAGTTATGGAAGATTGGCGGTCCTATTGCCATCACTCTACTCTGTCAGTATGGTACCAACACTTTAACCTCTATCTTTGTTGGCCATCTTGGAAACTTGCAACTCTCTGCCGTTTCTGTTTCCCTCTCTGTCATCGTGACCTTCGCTTTCGGCTTCCTTCTTGGTATGGGCAGTGCCCTCGAGACCCTCTGTGGTCAAGCTTTTGGTGCTGGTCAAGTTCATATGCTCGGTGTTTACTTGCAAAGATCAGCCATCATCTTATTCGTCAGTTGTGTCGTCCTCTTGCCCGTTTACATTTTTTCCGCTCCTATCCTCAAAGCCATTGGCCAAGAAGATGATCTTTCTGACCTGGCAGGAAAATTCACCATCGTAGGCATACCTAATTTGTTTTCACTGGCTATCTATTTCCCTACCCAAAAGTTCCTTCAAGCTCAACGCAAGGTTGGAGTGCTTGCCTGGATTGCCTTTTCGACTCTCCTTCTACACGCTTTTTGGCTTTGGCTCTTCATCTATAAGCTTGGTTGGGGTGCCACTGGCGCAGCAATCGCTTTAGACCTCACTGGATGGTCAGTTGCTCTGGCTCAAGCTGTGTACGTGATGGGCTGGTGTAAGGAAGGATGGCGTGGGTTTTCCTGGGCTGCATTTAAGGATATTTGGTCCTTCGTCACCCTCTCACTAGCTTCAGCTGTCATGCTTTGCCTGGAGCTCTGGTATATGATGAGTATTGTTATTCTCACTGGACATCTTAGTAACGCAGTCATTGCTGTTGGTGCCCTTACCATCTGGTCAGTCATTCATCATCATCCTAATCATTGTTATATCAATTAATTATTAATCAATCTTAGCTTCATTTTAACTTGTTGTTAATCTTCTGAATTGTATATGTTTCAGCTTGAATATCAACGGCATTGAACTAATGTTGTTCCTTGGAATAAATGCTGCTATAAGGTAAAATTAATTTCAATATGTATTTGCATTTGCTAAATTCTGGTGATAATCAATCATCTATGATTATGAATATGGATTCTACTTGCCTGTCTCATGGGTGTATCCATCGGTGCTCTTTTCTCTGTTTTTTTTTTTTTTTTTGGTTGCGTACACACTGCTGGACATCATCCATGGGTGAGTATTCACTTCTAGGAGCTTACATAAGGGTTGGGATGCATGAAAATTCCAGGAGATCACCCCTTCTATAACATTTAATTTCAGAGTTTGCAAGATACAGTGCATTAGACAGTTCAACTTCTGCCTGTTTTAATTAATTGATTTCGAGATCCTTGATATGTTATCTCGATGGAGTGTATGATTATGATTTCAGCTTAAATGAATGTATATATATTAATTAATTAATTAATTAATTTCAGCGTTCGTGTCTCGAATGAGCTTGGATTGGGGCATCCAAGAGCTGTAAAATACTCGGTCATGGTGACTGTGTTTCAGTCACTTGTGATTGGGCTCATTCTGATGGCTGTTGTGTTGGTAGCCAAGGACTATTTTGCCTACATCTTCACAAGCAACAAGGAGATGCAAGTAGCTACCTCCAAACTAGCATTCATTCTAGCCATCACCATGGTTCTTAACAGTGTCCAGCCAGTGATATCAGGTGGGTTGCGAGGACATACCAGCATGGTTAACTTGGCTGATTGCAAGAAATTTATAATGACTGCCTGTCATCCATCGAATTAATCTATCTTAATTTCAATACTCATCCCCTTTAATCATCAATTTAATCGAGCATGCTCATGACACGCGCAGGTGTTGCTATTGGTGGTGGGTGGCAAGCCTTAGTGGCCTATATCAACATTGGTTGTTATTATGTTTTTGGGCTTCCCCTTGGTTACCTGCTTGGATACAAAGCAAAGTTGGGAGTCGAGGTATGTGCCCGATAGAGTAGTAGTACGCAGATTATCAGACCATGTGCTTCCACTAATAATTAAATGGCCAGTATATAACACTACTAATTATGCTCTGCAACCCATATATGATCTATCATCTAGGGAGTATGGGGTGGAATGCTAGGCGGAACTGCTTTGCAGACCTTGCTGCTCTTGATTGTACTCTACAAAACCAACTGGAAAAAGGAGGTCAGAATTCCCTCTCCTCCGGTTTCTTTCCATAAACAAGTTAATAGCTATCTAATTCGTGACAAGTAAATGCTGAATTATATATGAAATGCAGGTTGCAGAAACAGCAGAACGCATGAGGAAGTGGGGTGGCGAGGATATCAACAATAATGATGATCGTATAGGTGCTAACGGAGCGTGAAGCAGCTGATCATTAATCAATACATTTTTAATTAAGAAGTAGAATAATGCATGGTTCTCTTCGTCTCGACTCGTGATCAAGTCTTCCAGCGGTACAACTTACGTAGGAAATCAAACAATCAATCAAAATATCCTTGATCAGTCGACAGAAGAGAAAGAATCCTTGTTTTGAAAGAGAAAAGCCTGCTGCATCTGCTGTTGGTTATCTTGAAACAATCATAAATAGCTAGCTAGCACTCTCGATGTTCATTGAATTAATAGCCAGAACAAGTGTAATCTAATTAATATGGATGGACTGCTTTCGACGCGGGACAAGAAAAGTTTTGTTGAAGGGAACTCTTCTGCTTCTCTTAGTGTCAGAGCAACTGCAACTCAACTAACACGAGTTCGACTCCATCCTCTTTTTTAAAGGGAAGCACGCTGACAAGGTTACATCACAATCTACTTGTATTGTATTGTTGTTCGTGGAATTATTAAGATGGTATTTGAGAAATTGTCCGATGGTAAGTAACATATAAATCTAACATGTAGAATTGATCTGACAAAGAAATGCTCGTTGAATATTTGATGAGAACAAAACATCTTTTATTTAGAAAAAAAAGGGCTTTTGGCTTCTTCTTCTTTTTAATGAATGCCTGTTTTAATTGCTATAAAATTAATTAAATCGAATTAAAATTGTCCCGCGACATCGCATGCATAAATTTTGAGCTGCATGTATATTAAAAATTGAGGACCGACGCGCAGAGGCATCAATGTTATCTTATAATTAATTAATCCTTCAAGTGAAAGGGAGAAAGGAGCAATCATGGGCAAACAACACAGGCTCTCCATTACTGGAAAGTTGCACAACCATCGATCTCGACAGAAATTAGCAGTGGCATGTCTTAAAAATTTAGCTCAAAATCTCTTGAGAGTTGCTTTGTGCTGAGATGAGAGGGTTACTTGAAGCTGATGCCTGGTGAAATTTGTTGGTTTCTAAATAGCATACGTGCACCGACAATTAATTTAAGAATTTATAGGATCACGTAGATAAATCTAAAATTATTTAGAAATTTATTATTTAAATATATAATTTTTTTTACTTTAAATAATTCATTAAAGATTAAGCTGTAACAAACCATAAATTCTTTAATTATTCGATCTTCAACAATAATTCACTTGAACTATTAATAAAAAATATATTAATTTTTTATTTAAAAAAAAAAATTATTATGTTTAGTTTTACTTTAAATAATTCATTAAAGATTAAGTTGTAACAAATCACAAGTTCTTTAATTATTCGATCTTCAACGATAATTCACTCGAACCATCAATAAAAAATATCTTAAAGTTTTATTTAGAAAAGAAAGATTATTATATTTAGAGTGCTAGCTTTCTATTCCATGACTTACATAGTTTTTCTTTTTAATAAAAAGCAACTTTAAAAATAAAAAGCATAGCTTACTATTTATAAACAAATCTGAAAAAAACACATAAATTAGAAAAATTTCAACTTTCCCCTGAATAATATCCATATATTAATTTAGAATAATTTTATAATTTAATGATTAATTTTTTTAGGTTTAAAAATATAATCTCTATATTAATTATATTCTAATACTTAATTTCTAAATTATATTTTAATTAAGTCATATTTAATTAAATCATTACAGTTTAATTTTCGACTAATTATTCTTAACGTATGTGACCTATTAGGTTCCTAACATGGTGGCCTATATATAAATTATAATTATAATTATAATTAAATAAATTAAATATTTTAATTTATTATCAATTCGACAATTGATTAATTTATATTTGAATATAAGATGCATCATCTAGCAACCATGTCATGATCTCCTAAATATTAGAAAAGTAATTAGTGATTTGATTTAACTTTTAAATAATTAATTTTTCAGTGTAATTAATATCATTTCATCAACAGTGTTTTGATTTAACATTAAAGCAAGAAGTATGTTTGATATGTTAAATCATATTTATTCTCTATATAATAATCATTGATCATTGGAGTAAGATTGAAAACTATTTTAAAATCTTATTCCACCTTAACCAAGAATTTCTTAGTTAATATTATTTGAAAAAAGATGAGATATTTTTTCTAGTTTATCTATAATAATGAATCATCTATTTATCACTCAAGTATTTTCATATTGTTCATGTTTTTTCTATTGTCTGCCTTTTCATTTATTTGATTAAGATAACATGTAACATCATCAAAGCATAATATTTTCTATATAAGACAACTTGATAATTTCAAGTTTAAGAATCACTTACACGATTGTTATGTGAACATTTTTATGAACATGAGTTATCTCTTCATATAAAATTGTCAAACAAGTTAATTCGGTATAAAAATCTTATAACAAGTGCTTACAAATTAGTTTTAGATATTAATTTGAGGTATTTTTTATATATCAGTTTATAAAAACAACTGCTTTCTTTCATTAAAAAAATAATATATATGTACCGACTTCAAGGACTATAATAAGTGTCATGTATTTAATATAGTATCATCCAAGAACATTTTAAATAATGATTTGTGCAATAAGAATTTTATAATTATAATAATTTTTTAAAGCATTTTTGTTTTATAAATTTTATCTTTATTCTATATTTATAAATCAAATATTATATTTATTAATTTAATATTATAGATAAATTAAGTTTTTATTAGTAATAAATAAGTATTTATATACATGTAATAACACCACATGTAACTAACCTATTGGCTATAGAGCATGTTAAATTATTGTTGTAGGGTCTAACACAAAGAGAGTATATGTATATAGAATGAGGTGACGAACACCGCACAAGGTCAGGATGGCCGAGTGGTCTAAGGCGCCAGACTCAAGTTCTGGTCCTCGTGAGAGGGCGTGGGTTCAAATCCCACTTCTGACATTCAGCATTTTAACATTTAAGCCGTGTAAATTACATTGTAATTATGTGAATGAGGTTTGCTTCATGAACATCTCTCAGCTGATTTTGTCTGCGTAGTTGTAATAATAGAGATTGATTTTTAAAGTATTTTTTATTTAAAAATAATATTTTTTATTTTTAAAATTAGTATATCTAAATTATAAAATATTTTGATATAATTTAGAATAAAGAGAAAAATACAAAAAAAAAATTTAAAGACATATCAAAACCTTAAACGATGACAATATTAATATTTCATTGAAAAAATCAAGATAAAACAAATCTAATTATACAAAAAAAAAAAGTAAACAACAATGAGTAAAAATAAGACGCATAAACCTCTAAACCTTCCAAAGATGACAGAGCTGGCTTGATTTTGAATGATTCGACTTCAATCACAATTGACAATGTTATCTTAGTATGTATAGTTGAATTCATGATAACATCAATAGTGCAGTCACTACAGCAACTCCAGTACATGCCTCTAAGATCTCTCTTTTTTTCCTCCTCTTTCCTCACCGTGATTTTTCACAGCACATTCAACATGAGAGCTTACGACACTTTAAATCATCATGCTATTTCCCTCAAATAAAAAATTCTTACTGTTCTGGAGTCCAAAAACAAGGTGAAACTATCGATCCAGTTAGCTGCTAGAGTCCAAAAACAATGCGTGGACACGTGAAGGCGCTCGAACTATGATACAGGGATGTGTCACGTTCATTTCCCTACTTCACCATCAAACACTGCTACTCAGTTTCACTTAAATTCGATATCAATTCGTTACAAACAAAGACGAATAGAGAAAAATACCCCCAAAACTTCACATTTGCTTTCTTGTCCCCTCTAATTCCTCAAAAGCAACGCGAAACAATACAGCCTAAATGCCTAAGCAGCAGCTTTCTGTTTCTTTGGCATACGGTAGCCACCAACCACACAGGCATGGTCTCGCTCAAACGGCTCAAGGGTCACCTGCTCAGTAGGCTTCAACTGCTCCTGCACCATCTTTTTCACTTCACTTTCAAATACTGCCTCGGCAGGTACAGTGGAGTCTATGCAATTTGCCTGGTCACAAAATAATCAAATCAATAAAAGAGCGGGACGAAGGCAAAGTTGGTAGTCAGGGAATAAAAGGCCAACCTTTATTGAAATAACAAAATGACCCCCAGATTTCAGAAAATAGGAAGCATTGAGTGCTAAAATCCTTGCCTGCAGAATCGCACCACTTACATACCTCAGTCAAAAAGGATTGAAAGAATTTACATAATCATTTGACAATGGGGTATGCATTATAGCCAAAAGCAATCAAACCAAACTGCTAATATTTTCTACAGGTGCAGTGATCGTTCTCGTCATGGAATGAGCCAAACTAACATGATAAATGCGAGCTTTGACACATTTTACAATGGCAAATTGATAATCACAGAACGAACACAAGGCTATATAGATATTTAATTGAAACATAAACAGACATCTGTCATAATGAAGCTAGCCACTAAAACATCCCTATGGGCATCCCAAATATATACATAGTGCAAGCTTTTAGACATTTCTAGACGTGAATATTAAATACAGCTGCCTCCAACAAAAAGTTGCATTTACATGACAATGGATAAAAATCACATGGATTTGATCAATTAAAGCTCACTTTTCCGTACAAGAGTATCAACCCGATGCATAAAAAAGCTAAAATTTACTTGAAGGAAAGCAAAATAACATGGCAGCATTTTCCTGCAAGCACAATTGACAATATAAAATGTAAACGTAATAACATTCCATGCATCGCATAATGATACTCTACACACTCTCAAACTAGTATATTTCAAAGCAGACCACAATTACACAGTGAATAACAAGCACAGAAAATTTCTGAAAATACATAAAAAGGATGAAAAATAAAGTGCCCAGGAGAGAAAAGAGAGATGACACATTTGAAATACTGAAAATAAGAAAATTATATGATTCATAAAAGCATCAGAAACTCGGTCTTGCATCACCCATGATGTCTTGAAGGGGAATCCGAGTACTTCATCATATGCTAGATTTTAAAAATTACAAACAAGTAATAATAAAGAAAATAATAGAAGTCTCAAAAGAATTTCAGTGTCAATGATATGGGAAAAGGCTGCTTGGTATTTCAGTAAGCATCAGAAACTCGATTTTACATCACCCATTAAGTCTTGAAGGGGAATCCGAGCAAATTCATCATATGCGTGGGCTTATAAGCTTCAATTCCAATCAATGTGGAAAGTATCATAAGAAATAAACTAAAATGCCTTGAATGAAATAAACCAACAGTGAGAGCACATTGCTGGGCCAACACTGACACTACACTGACACTGAGAGATGAAAGCTTGGGGATCGAAAGGAATTCGATGCCCCAGTAGTCCCAGCTGTATGCCAAAAAGAAAAAACTTTCAAATTTTTTTAATAATGAAGCCGATTAGAGGAGTGAAAAACCAATAAAAACATGAACAAGCTATAGTTAATTATCACAGAAATAAGTGAAATATGATATTGTCAATGGAGTTAGTGCTAGTACTTGGCAGAAACACAAAACACAAAAACCATGTTCATTCAGTGCAAAAAAACTAAATTTAGTAAATCATTTGAAGAATTCAAAACAAGATTTCAATTTTTTTTCCTAAATGGTGATAGTTGTTCCACAGTGGGGCTGTAATTCATTAGAAGGAATGACCTGAACAGAATTATAAAAGAAGCAAACCTGATCAGGCTGAGCAACATCAGAAAAGATCACATCAACCATACCAACTAGCATGCGGTACTTGGCAGGATGCCTGGCATCTTCAATGATGGGAATAACATTGGTGCGTTTCTTTGCCATGTTAACTAAGTCTCTGCCACTTCTGTGAGAAAATTCTACTGCATACACCACTCCAGTCTACAAAAAAATTAAACATTTTATGCCACATCCTTATGAGGAGACAACGAAGGAAACTATAATTTACAAATAGATAATACTTACAGGGCCAACAATATCAGATACATGAGAAACAGTAGTGCCAGAAGCAGCACCCAGGTAAAGAACTTTAGCACCAGGTTTCTTGATACAACAAGAAAACAAAAGGACGAGAGTAGACATTGTCAATAAGCAGGTTATTTGAAACAAATTCTATCAAACCATTGAATTAACTTACGATCCAAACATCATCAACACCACCAAGAATGGCAGCAGCCAATTTTGATCGGAAGGGGTTCCAGACCCTGTATTCAACTTTAGTTCCATCTTCATTCTGAGAAGAAAAGCATGATTTAATAAGACTAATAAAAACAACACAACACATTCTCCAAACAAGAAAAGAGAAACTTGATGCAACAGAAGATCAACATTCCACAGTCTTCACAAAAGATGCAATTTCATCAATGGAGATAACATTTGAAGAACAGTAATACCTGGACAGAGATCTTCTTCTCATTGTAGACAGTTTCACCAGGAACCATATTCTTAGTAACAAGAGCATCTTCTTTACCCTTAGCAATGAACACCCCTTCATGTCTATGAGGCTCCACTACAACCTTGCTCCCACCTTTCATTCCTCCACCCCCACGGCCTCTTCCACCTCCACGGCCTCTTCCCCCACCGCCTCTGGTTTTCATGGCACTACCCCTTCCACCCCCACCTCCTCTTCCTCCTCCAAAACCTCTGCCTCTACCTCTTCCTCCTCCATCACCTCTGCCTCCCCTGAACCCACCACCACTGCCACCTCGTCCTGCTCATATATGCACATATACATATAAAAAAACAGGGCATGCTCTAAACAATAATGCTTACAGTGTAAAGCAAAAAAAAAAAAAACAGTTCAACGAAAAAAAAAAGAAAAAAGAAAAACAAGAGATTAGTTAAGCCATTAGAGATGGTATTAATGTTTATTATAAAGTTTAATACTTTCGTGGATGAAAGGAAAAACAAGAGATTTTGTTTCGTAAATAATAAGAAAAACGATTGATAAAATGTCATCACTTTAGCTGTGAACTGGGAGAGCGAACGATACAATTATCAAGCCTTACAACAAGAAAAAAGTGAAAAACTTTATGTACCTCTTGGGGGAGCCATCTCTGCTTCTGGCCGCTAAGACTTAGAAGAAAGTATAGAGAAAAGAAGTAGGCTTGAGCTGCCAACAGATTGGAGGGATGCGAACACCGAGCTTTTGCCGCTCAACTCAAGAACTCACTTTATAGTGTCTGATTTTAGGGTTTAGGGTTTTTACTTTGGAAGGCATGGCCTTATTCTCTGAAGAAGGCTGTGATGATAAATGGACCAAGACTGTTACTTTGAGTTTGTCAAAGCCCAGTAGTAATAGGCCGCCACAATTAAAGTTCCATCCCTTCTCTTCGAATGTTGTGTTTTGCTTTTGGTCGTCCCTTTAGTATAGTCAATTCTCAAATTGATCCCTAACATTTTTAGAATTTGCAAGAAACTTTGTATTTTCGGTTTCCCACTGTTTACCTGGCCGTCTATTAATTGAGATGACAATATCATATAATCCAATGTCTAAGTGTCATTTAAGAGACCATTTTTGTCTTGAAGTTGTTTTTAAGAAGAATGTTTTTAGTAGAAAATAATTGTCCCACAGATATGCTTTCAGGATTGTTTACTAATTACTAGTCATAGATTTGTAACTTCCAAATTAAAATCATGAGGACACAATTATTAATTATTAAAATTATGATAAATAAATAAGATATTATTTATCTCTGTACAAATTGCAGCTGCACCAGCTCACCCCCTCCCCCAGTCAAGTGGGGAAAGAGGAGCGGTGGAACTTTAGGGCGCAGTAGTCTCTCGTCATATGAGAGACGTATTCGAACAAAGAGGAGAATAGCCAGAGAAAACATGACAGGGTACAGTATTCAGACAGGAATTTCACAGCACATTACTACAAGTGCTGCAAAACGAGTTTCAACCACTGAAACAAGTTATTCAGCTTGAATAACATTAGTTTTTGGAATGTTTCCATGAAAACTAAACAAAATCTGAAATGGTTTGCATTTCATATCATCAAGGACAAAAGAATAGGAAAACATAAGAAAATCTTCTCAGGCCCTCCAAAGACTGGTGATGTAAATATGGATTACAAGCTACCACCATGAGAAATTTCACTGTCAGCCAAATGAACCTCAGACTATTGTGTCATGATGTAAATTTGAATATTGAGGATTCATGGTTGCATTTCATATCATCAAGTACAAAAGAGCAGAACTTGTGTACTTTGATTAACGTTTGACCCATTGGAAGCTCTTTCTTGCTTTTGCCTTTCCTGGTTTTTTCCTTTCAACCACACGTGGATCTCTAGTCAAGAAACCGCCTGGTAACACAAAAATAACATATTAGATATCGATTATATCTAACACAAGTGAAGACCCGAAGCTTATGATGGAAGAAGTGCATCACAGAAGAACTAGAATTTAATGCCAGGAGCCAGGTTTGGAACAAAAATGAGGCAGTGTGCTGTCATTCAAAATGAGGTGTGATTTTCACAGCCAATAATATGTTGATTTATTCTAAAAAGATAGCGTGTGAATTCATTACAGCAAAGCTTGATATAAAGGAGAAGCATTTAAAGCAAAAACAATATGCTTCATAAGCATACCACTTCTGAGTGTGGGACGCAAGTCTGGTTCCCAGTTTTGCATGGCCCTGCTGATCCCCAACTGAATGGCTCCAACTTGACCTGTCACCATATAAATGATTTGAACTAAAAATTAAGTTGTGCAGAATGTGGTTCTCAACTCTCATATACATTAAGCACAACGTTATAAAGAAGATATCAGTGGTCAAGCCATTCTCCATTTGATGGGAAAAAGGATATAAAGTTACTAAAAAAAAACTTGTTCTCAAAATGCTTCATAAGCTTGATATAAAGTAAAATAAAAAAAAAACCCTGCAATCACTTATATCTGGCCTGAAAAGACAATCATCGAACACAAACTTCACATATACAAGTTGGAACCTAATGAAATGCCAAAATTCAATCACAAAAAAATGGCAAGGAACTCATAAAAAAAGTTATATAAATAAAGCGCATGCTTTAGATGTAAAACAATTCAAAATTCCATTGCAGTAATTGTGATTGTATGAAAAAGAATTTCATACCAAGAGAAACACAAGGAAAGGCTAGATAAAGAGAACTATGATTCGTGATATGACATCCTCAATATTATTACACACGAAAGCTAGGAGTATCTGATTTCAAATGAATTTGTGTAAATCAAGAAGGGCTTTTACTTCAGTGCCCAATCAATTACCAATAAATCAGAATCACAACTTGCAGACATATTGCAATAATGCTAACCTCTGATTTTGAGTTTCCACCATGAAACAGTAGAAGATGACATGTGCTTATATTCTGGCATTCCGAAGCTTTATATACTTGAGATAAAAGGTAAGCAAATAGAATAGGAAATAGAGTTCATCTCTTGCTCAGAAACTAACAAGCAAAACAAAAAAAGATTTTTATCTGATGATAAATGATAGTGTTTTATGACAGTGGGCAATAACAAATGAGAATAGCAGTTGGATTAGGATAAATGGAGGGGGAAAGGTTCAGTGACAACAACCACAAGAATGACTCAACTCAACTAACCATCAGTTCCCAGCTATAGTTTAACTAATATGCTGATATCCTGAGACACAATCCTGTCTGTGCTAGGTAATGGAGAGCATTGGTCAGGAGAAGGATAACAATGGGAAAATGGAGCATGCAGACAACTGGATATTGCACTGAAAGACTATAAAAATACTGCAGGTCTCAAAGGCTAGTTACGTCCAAAAATGTTGAACTCCCTTACAATTTCAACCCTTCCATCTTTCACTACAACAAAGTTCTGAAGAATATGCTTACAAAGCTTTCCAAAAACTGCTGCCTTCACAAGACAATTGTTAAAATCAACTTAAAATAAGATTCAATATATCAATCAAAGGCACTTAGAATACAAGAAAAGAAAACACAGGTGATGAACTAACATCTGGATCAACCACTAAATGAAAACAGACAGCTAAGCCACCAAGAGAAAGGAAAGCATTTTAAGAAGATGCTACAATAAGAGCACCATAACATGAATAAGCTTAATCTCATGTACTCATGGAATTGGAGCTGCTCTTAAATTTTATTAGAAAAGAAAGAGCTATTTGCCTGTAACAATACACTCCATGCAAGTGAAGAAAAGAATCTTGTCAAATACCAAAAATAAGAGTTAATGATAAACTACAAAATAATTGATCCAACAAGAGAAGTATCTCTGTACCATATTACAAAAAAAAAAAAAAGTGTAAACCAGATTATATGTTGTAAGTGAGAGAAAAACAAGTTTTCTTTAATTTTTACAGAGGGTTAACTTGAGCTATTGCGGATGGCACCATAAGTAAAAAGAGAGAACAATAACATATGTAATATTCTGTGAACTAGGAACAATTAAGCTCACCTGAAACACCACCGCCTTTGACAGTACAAGTAACATCCCAAAGACCTAAGGTCTTTGTCTCAGAGAAAGGTCGCAAAAGAGCAGCACGATGATCAAGCATTGGGAAATAGACATCAAATTGTTTGTCATTAACAATGAATTTTCCATCACCAGGTTGAACCCAAACACGAGCAATGCTACATTTCCTTCTTCCTGTTCCATAAGCTCTTCCTTTATCATCAACCTGTCTCACTCTAGCTCTAGCAATTTCTTCCTGTTTCTGGCGCTCTATTTCAGCTCTTGGGGATTTCATTATGTTCTTTTCATAACGCATATCCTCTAACTCACTTAAAGGAGGCAATCCTTCAACCCCGTCAAAATCCTTGAGGGCAATTAAACTGTCCAACATTGCGTCTGTTATTCCAGATGCCGCAATAAGGTCACCAAAAGCACGATTTGGACCTGCAATATGGATCGATATAAACTTTCAGAGACTATCACCAGCCTTGATCCACCGCCAGCAGAAAAGGCATATGATTGAATTAGTTAACATGCAAGAAAATAATTTTCAGATTGCAGCTTGTCATTCAGTAATTTCATTAAATGAAAAATAATTTTCACAAAGAATAACACAATAGAAAACTGCTGACGGGTGAAATAGTTTTGAATAAACCATTTGACAAAACAGCTCAGTGATACATATGCTTTCACATAGTTTTGCTATTGATATTTCCAAGATGTGATTCAGATATTTACATCTTCAATTTATGGTCCGAGTAATGCAGTAAAAAAACGAGTATTTCATTTCTAACAGTATTGCTGCTTGCAGGCAATCAAGGGTGAAATTCTAAACGCGGTGTATAAATTAACTCAATAGCTTAACATAACGTAATTGGTTAATTGTCCCAAGCACAAGGAGACACCTAAGCTGCATATACCAGAGGATCGCATGATAAATTAATGATGTTTCAGAATTTGCAGACCAGAAAGTCCAATATGCGTCATCAAAGTAAGATATCAAGTGGATCACTCAATTCATTATTCTACTAGTAGAGCAAGTTTATTTCAATGTGCGTCATGCAAAGATAGCATTTTTGACACTCTACTCATTAATCAGTAAGCTCTGTACTACAGGGAAATGTAAAGACTTGAACTTTACCCCTTAAAGCCAGCCCTATCAATACTCTCCCAAAAAATCCCAGTAACTACTTCAAGCCTATATAATCATTCATTCATTCAAAGAAGTGAAAATAAATGAAAACGGGAGCTTGCTTGCTTGCCTTTGAGAACGGCATTGAGTTCCTCCTTTTCTTTCTCAAGCATCTTCTCCTCTTCAGCACTTCTCTCACTTGGAACATTCTCGCCGCAATTAATATTACCTTCACCGCTCCGTACTTCACCCTCTCCAAAATCAAATACCTTATCCTCCTTCTCCTCCTCCTCCTCGAAACTCCACTGTTTCACCCCCAACGATGAAGTCCGCCACTCACCACCACCACCACCACCAATATCACTAACGCTCCTTTCATTAATCACATCTTTCTCGAGTCGATCAAATATATATCGACCTCCGTCGTCACCATTTTCATCTTCTTTTAGCCACGACTCTTCATCCTCCCCCTTGGCAGTCACAGGTGAATCGGTGATGCCAGGGAGGCCAGTTTCCGAGTCTTGGGGGAAGAAGGAATCGAAATTTCCTTCATTTTCTCCGGAAAGTTGCCAGATGTTGTAGCCTGGCTGGTCTCTTTTGTTGTTGTTTTCGTCATCGTTAGTAGAAAAGGGTCTTCTGAGGAGGAGGAAAGTGGAGGGGGTAGAGTTATGAGGTCGTGAAGTTATCAGGGATCTAGAGAGGAGACGTATATGGGACGGTTTTGGGAGGAGACGAGACCAGACCATTTTTTGCCAAAGAAGAAGGAAGTGAAGAGGCGGTGTAGGGGGGTCGCGGAGCTTCTTCTTTCCTTTGGGTTTTTCAAGCTTTAGTTAGGGTTTTACATTTGAGCTTCCAATTCGGCCCAATATCAATGACTTAGTATTGTGTAAAGCCCTATATGGCCCAATATCTGTTAATTAGCTTTAGACACTCTTAAAAGGAAAAATAGGAAGAGAAAAAGACTTAGATGCAGTTTACTTTATTATTTTTATCACTAACCTATATTGAAACATTAATCAAGCGTGGCCTTAAACTATATATCTCAAAAAATTAGTTTACTTTATTATCTTTATCAATAAACTACGCCCGTAATTTTTTTATTTTCCTTTTTATCACTTATAATTTAACAAATACCAAATAATTATTTCTAGAAAGATGAAATAAATTGATACTACTTCTTAAAATAAAGGGTGACTTCAAGTATATAAATAAGATTATAGAAAATTAACCACTTTGAATGCAAAAGTACGAGCTTTATCTAATTACATCGTACTTTTTTATGAAATTCAAACTCTCTATGTATTTCATTTTATGTTGTACGAGCATGTTCCATTAAGTATAAAGCTAAGTGATAAAGCATTTTCATACAAGAATTTACTGTTTCTCTTCTTATATTTTATTATGAATTACAATATTAAGTATAAAGTTAAATGGTATTGTATTTTTACTGTAAATGAATTTACATTATGAATAGTTTCAGTTTTTTCTTTAACCAAGGGAAATATAGAAGACAATAATATATTCGTACATGTATTGCATGTCATGTCCAATTTGAGAATCATTTGCAAAAATCCTCGAAGGCTTTTCTTCTTCTTCTTCTTCTTCTTTTTCTTTTAATCTATATGCATCAACACTTTTTTTATTTTTGAAGGGATTTTAGACATAAATAATGACTTTGAGTTTTGATTTTGTATGAATTTCAATTATTTGTTTAGATTGTGTTTTTATGTAATCAATTAAAGCAAAAATGTTAGTTAATTTACATCCAATAAGATCGTCAAATGTTTTTTCACTATAAATTTTTATTTATAACAAAGCCATTGATGGTCATTTACCACGGATGTGCAAACTAATACCTTTTTTATGTTCGGAGCTGTTTACCTAGTTTAGCTTACGATCATAGCTAACTTAAGTGAAAAGTCATTTAGATTCTCATTTGAGAAAAGGCCTAAAAATAAATAAGATGTATTTATTAATTATACTTGTAGATTGCTCTTACTTAATAAAAGATCCTAAATACATAATGAAAATTTTTTAAGGCTTCGGTTGCTAAATATACATAAAAAATTACATGTGGTTTTTTAATATTTTAAAAAGTTCTATTTATTGTTTTATTTATAATCTCTATTTACTTTAAACCGAACTTGTCATGATGCTACCTACCTAAATGTAGATATATATCACCCATCACATTAGGTGTTTAATTTGATATTTTTGAATAACAAAGGCATCTGGCTCTCAACTCCATTAGTCTTAACCCCTCAACCTAGCAAGTTCAACATTTTAAATTATAGTATCTATCTTATAATTTTATAATATAGTATGCATGCAATACTCATTTCCTTTCTTAAGTAAGTTCTTGTAGATAAATATTGTTTAATGTGGATTAGCCTTCATATATGCGCTTCATTATGGGGCTAGATAATTTTTTGAACAAAAAATAATGTTCATGTACCGAAAATAAGCAAATAAAGATATAAAAAACCATTTATAGAAAATATATAAAAATGTTAATTAGAGCTAAGTCAACACCGGACATCTCATCAAACCCACAATTTAAATTATGCAACTGGAATAACCTGGTTAAAGATAAAAATAATTACAAAAGCTTTTTTTATAAATATTTTAACATTTTAAACCCGTGAACTAAGTCATTAAACTTGAAGCATCCATTCTAGAAAAATCACAAGGTTCAATTTCAAAAATAAATAAATATTAAAGGATGAATTAAAAAAAATTAATCATACCAAAGGATTTTAAAAAATGAGATTCAAGATCACTATAACTACTATGATTAATGGATTTTAAAAAATGAGATTCAAGATCACTGTAACTACTATGATTAATAAGTAATACCATCATTATTATTATTATCATTATGAACATTGTAATTATTTATATTATTATTAAAATTATTGTTGTTATTGTTATCATTACCACAATTATTGCTAATATTATCATTATTAATAATAATAGCAACATTCCTATTAATATTATTACTATTTTAACAATCAAAACCATAATCATTATCATTATTATTGTTATTGTTGCTATTGGTTGTCATAACATATTTTTAGGTTATTTTCTAATTTATATTTTTTTCTTTTTAAAAAAATATAAAAAATAAAAAATACTATCAAAAAAATGCAATAGTGAAAAAAAGATGCTAAAACACTTAAAAAATAAACTAAAAATTGATTGAAGAGGTTTAGAAATATAAAAATTAAAATTTAACAGTATTTTGTTAACTAATAAGAGGACTATTGAAAAAGAAAATTCAAATTGAGAAAGACAAATACAAAATTAGATATTCATGAACTCAGTTAAATGTTATTGAAGGTTTAATTGAATTTATGGAGGGTTTGATTGCAAGAAAAGTTGATTTTGGAGTTATTTTGGGCTTTAATTAGAAGAAATTAAAGTTTTGAGGTGAAATTATAATTTTTTGGAGTTAATTTGGTCAAATCAGGGGCTTAATAGTATAAATAGTGAAACTTGATGGTCAAGTAGGGATTTAATTGAAGAAATTTGAAACCAATAACCAAACTGAAAAAAGCGCGTAAATAGAGGAGATGTAATTAAACCAATGAAAATTTTGAAAGTTTATTCATCAATTGAGGGTCAAATTGCATAAATTAAAGACCAAAGATCAATTTAAAAAGAGACGACCAACTTCAGGGGCGACAATTGAATTTGACAAGGAAGCAATTAAATTAATTTTTAAAATCAAAATTAAAATCGAGGAGTTGATTGAACAAATCATAAATTGGAAACTAATTTGAACTTTGACACGTTTTTGTTGTCTTTTTTCTTTTAAATGGAACAACGTGTTTTGTTTAAAACGGCGTCGTTTCATACACTGTTCATAAAAAACAAAAAGAGAAAACCCAAATGATGTCTTTTTGAATGATATTATGGGTCTTCTTCTTTCCCTATAAGTGCGAGGCAGAGGAAGAAGAACATTTTTTCTTCCCTTATTTTCATCGATTTTCTTACTTTAAAAGGCATCAAAAGAGGCCGGCCAAGGACCCCCACTTGCCCAAAGCTTTTCACGTGTCGAGGAAAAAGGAAGAGATATGTCTTGGACGGTGGAGAGGAGGCAGCACAATGGTCGTTTTGGTCTCTCTCTTCCTTGTTTGTTACCTGTAAATACAAGGGACACGAGGAGAAATACGAGTGAGCACAAGAGAGAGGGAAGACTGAAAGAAAAGAAGAAAAGGGAGAATGGTCTAAAGACCAAAAGAAAAAAAATAAAAAAGAGAAAAACAGAGGAAAAACAAGACAAACACAGAGAAAGGAGGAAGACAAACTATCACCTAGAACCGCCGCTACTGCTTGTTGTCACTGACAACTGAGGCTTCTCCAGGTAAACCCCCCACCCCCTTTTCTTTTGCTTTTATTTCTTCCCTCGCCATGCAAGACATGCACGGTGCGCACCTCTATAGACGAGACAGAGCTGGTTATTATGCTTATGCACGGTAACCAACTGATGTGGGATAGGCTTATAATCTTAGGCCGAGTTCGTTCCAGCCTAACAATGGTGGGCTGGGTCTAAGCTAAAAAAAATATATATATGTTTAAAATTTTTCGATGTCCACACATTTTGTTTTACACTATTTTGTTAATATTGGTTTGTATTTTATATTGTAAAACTACAAAAATCCAGTACAAAAATACCTAATTTTCTTCAACTTAAAAAAATTAAAAAAAGAAAAAAATATTTTTGTACATACGACTCAGTGTTTCAAAACTAAAAAATCATATTGTGTTTTTTTGCATACACCAAAAAACAATGTTTTTGTATGTATTTTGGCTTTAATAACTAATTTATTAAAATTAAGAGAATTTTGACCAAAATTTCAAAAACAACAAAAATTTTATTTGGTTTGTCTTTTTGTATGTAGAGTACGACATTATACATAATACGTATTCCAAATATTAAATTATTTTTTTCAAACGCTACAACGATTAGGTTTTACACCGTTAACGTAGGAATCTTTTTAGTGAGAAGGGCTTTTCTTGACTCTTTAAACACACCAATAATTAGAAAACACAACCAAAACCTTAAGTTTTATCAGACAATATAACAATACAGCTTACTTTAGATAGGATATATTTTGGGTGTTAATATCTTTTCTTTACGTAACCAATCTTTATACCTTATCTCTGAAACTAGTTAGGGTTCTTGATTCATAAAATACTAGGTAGCGACTTCTATTCATTGTTTCTATAGAAAAAACAAAGAATTTTTTTATCTTACCATATTTTTTCTAGATAGACATTTACACTTTTCCTGAATGATGGACGATCGTCACACACATGCGATATTTGTATTATTGTTATCATTATCATCACAACAATTATTACTAGGATTTTTATTATCATTATTATTCTTCTTCCCATCTTATTCTCTCTTATGTCATTGCTATTATTATTATTTATAATAGTAGTAGCAATAACAACAACAATAGTATTGTTGTTACCACAACACTATAACAATACTGTTTATTTTTTAACTATTATTATTGCCAAATTATCATTATTAATATTTTTACGATTATTACTATCATTACTAATTTAATTAATTTTATTGTTGTTATCATTATTGATAATATTATTATTTTCATCATATTTTTTATAATAATAACAATAATAACTAACATTACAATTTTAATCATCATCATCATCAAATTATAATGATTATTATTGCAATTATTATTGTTATTACTATTATTATTATTGAAAAAATAAAAACTATGAACTCAGGATTAAGAGGATAGAACTGTAAATTATAAAAACTTTGATTAAAAAATCAAGAAAAAAAAAACAAAAGAACTAAAAGGGAATAAATTGAAATCATTATTATCATTGAAAAAAATTATAAATTTAATTTAAATAATCAAATTACAAGCTATAAAAACTTTAATAAAAAAATAAAGAAAAAATAAAGAAATTAAAAGTAAAAGAACCGGATTAAAACACCTTATATATACATTTTAAGAAACAGGGTAAAATTAAAAGTAAACAAAATTTTAATAGAAAATAACAATAACTAAAAAGCACCAATCAAAATTCAAAGATCTGAATTTTAAATAACAAAAAAAAAAAATCAGATCATAGTGTATTTTAAGCACTTGGGCCGGGCCGCGTATAAAGAAGGAGAAGACAAAAAGGAATATTTGATTATGACAATTGTGTTTCTGGCCCAAGGAGCCATGGCCGGTCTAGCTCACCGCGTGCAAGCCTAGAAGAATCATCTATGAATTATACTCTTCTCTCTGCCTTTTGCATCCCAATTAATTCCTATCGCATTTATGCCTTGCCTTGTCCCGGATTTTGGTTAAAGAACATCCATCCAACTTTAAGCATCTCCAAACGCGGGAGGTGAAAAGGAAGCTCAGCTAAAAACCCATCTTCTAGCCTTCTCTTCTTAGTTGGTAGCTCCAGCGGGAACGGTAAGATGTACGATAGTGAAGATGCTTCTTAATTCTTTCCCATTACAAAAGCTATATATTTCTATATATGTAAGACAGACTGACAAGAAAATAACTTCAAAACTCCGTGGAGACAAACTAAAGTACTAATTTCTTCAAATGGCCTTTAATTTTACTTCGAAATACTATATTTAAAACATCATATTAATATCTTGACACTTCAAAATAGCATATATAGATGCTATTATCATGCCTTCTTCTATACACGGAAGAATCAAAAGGAAAGAGAAAAGTACCTGTCCCAGAAACCCTCATCTTTCGCCTAAAATAACATTCTTAGCCGTTACCGCCATTAAAGGAATCACCTTCACCTACCATACAAAATTACCACACTGGTGCTCAATGGATACGGGCAAACGCAAACAAATCAAAAGGGCATTCTAGACCATTAATTATCTCCATACCCCGACTGCAGGTCCAAAGTCCGAGTACTGAAACCTATATATAAATACATCCCCGCCACGCTGCTAGCCGCGTGCAAAAAATATTCCAGGCTCCAAAGACCAAATCATGCCTTCTCGATACGAGGTTGAAGTCACCATCTCTTCTGCCAAAGACCTTAAAAACGTTAACTGGCGCCATGGCTCTTTGAAGCCATACGCTGTCGTGTGGGTTGACTCCAACTACAAATGCTCCACTCGAGTTGACGACGAAGGCGACACCTCTCCTTTTTGGGACCAAACTCTGGTCATCCCCTTACCATCTGGTCGCATCGAAGACCACACCCTCCACATCGACATCGTCCACGCCGGCTCCGAGGAAGGCACCAAGCCCCTCATCGGCTCCGCAAAGCTCAAGCTCATTGACGTTCTCGACGACGTCGACATCGGAGAACGAGCAACCCGCGCTCTCCAGCTCAAGCGTCCTTCCGGCAGACCACAGGGGAAACTCGACGTTAAGGTCACCATTAGAGACCCTCGCTATCGTGCTCCTGATGCTTACCCTGAACCTCCTTACGGGGTTCCTCCTCCGTCATCTTCGAGAGATCACTACCCTTACGCGACACCCTATGGTGCCCCACCACCGCAGCCAAATCCGTACTATTCAACAGCAGCTCCGCCAACTGGGTATCAGTACAGCGCGCCCCCACCTCCGACATACGGGCAGCCGAGTTACGGTTATGGGGGTTACGGGTATGGAGAGCAGCAACCTGTGGTTGTGGAGGAGAAGAAGAAAAGTAAGTTTGGAGGGATGGGGACAGGATTGGCCGTGGGTGCGGTGGGCGGGGTCTTAGGTGGACTGGCATTGGCTGAGGGCATTGATGCTTTGGAAGACCATATTGCTGATGACGTGGCAGAGAAAGTCGAGGATGATCTTGCCTACGATGATGATGCCGGTGGCTGGTGATGAACGGCAAAGGATGATGATTTCTGATCTCTAAACTTTGCTAGAAGGGGTCCACGTGAGCATGACAGATGGACCCTTTATCAGTTGCTGTTTCTTTTACAATCTAGAAATGTCAGCAGGGGAACATATCATCTCACACGTCTGTCTTTTTTATATTCCAATAATTAAATCTAAAATTAAACAAGTCCTCTATCTTGAACGCCTAGTGTAATCGAATCTTTACTCTCTTTTTTATTATTATTATAATGAATAATTATAGCAGAAGCATTCAATTGGTGCGAGGATGTGAATATATATATATATATATATATAAAGGTTGCTTATAAGTTAATCTTGTTCTATGGCCACAGTAAAAAGGAGAGAATAATGCTTCTGGATATGCTTAAACAAACTAAACCCTAAGGATAAAAAAGATGGTGTTTGTTGGGTATATATAGTCACGAAGAGATTGAAAACAGAACACGTACAGCTTTGGATCGATCTATGTGAGAAGATATACATAATTTAACCTAATGACGAAGGATCGATGTGTTTTTTGCATCCTCTCGTTAACATCATGAAGGAAGAGCATATATTCATCGAAACACAACAAATTAAGTCGTTATATATATATATATATTCTATGTCATAAAATAATAGAATATAGTCATCCATTAGAATAACACGAGATGATATACCCGTGCATTGCCGCAGGTTTATAAAATAAATATACTTGATAGTGTTATAATTGTGAATCAGCGTTATATAATTAATAGAAACTAAAAATATGATGGAGCAAATATTTCATAACAAAAAAAAAAAAATTATGCTGATGATAAAAAATTTAGAGAATGAATAAAATGATTTGTATCAATTCACAATATTTTTTGAGGAAAAATATAGTGCTTTCACCACATGATTTAACTTTTTTGTTAATAAAAAAAATTACAAAGCTAAATTCTCTAACAATTTAATATTAAAAAAAACAAACAAAGATAATTTTGAAGTGGAAAAAACCCATGAGAAAAAACGTTGTAGCAATTGACAATGTTTTGTGAGGAAAACTATAGTGCTTTCCCCAATAAAATAAAATAAAAAAACATTTAATGAAATATTGTAACAATCCATAGTGTTTTGTGAGAAAAACTACAACGCTTTCTTCATGTAATTTAGCTTTATTATAATTATTAACTAATTCAATATTAAAAAAAAATTGATAAGGATAATTTTGAAAAAAATCATGAAAAAATTATATGGAAAAACACTGCAACAATTCACAATATTTTAAAGAAAAAAATAAAAAAAACATAATTCAATATTAAAAAAAAATTGATAAGGATAATTTTGAAAAAAATCATGAAAAAATTATATGGAAAAACACTGCAACAATTCACAATATTTTAAAGAAAAAAATAAAAAAAACATAAAAAAAGAAAAAAATTCATGTTAGAAACATTGTAGTAATTCACAATGTTTTGTGATAAAAGCTACAGTGCTTGCTCGCATGATTTAGCCTTATTTATAATAATTTGTAATTGTAATTATCAAACAGCTCAATATTAAAAAAATAAAATTGACAAAGATAATTTTAAAAAAATTATAAAAAAAAACATGTGGAGAGACATTGTAGCAATCCACAATATTTTGTAAGGAAAACTATTGTGCTTTCCCCACATGATTAAACTTTATTATAAATTTAAATGATAACCAACTAAATAATAAAAAAAATCAATAAAGAAAACTTAAAAAAATATTACAAAAAATAAAAACACAAAAAAAATCAGAAAAAAAACATGTGAGAAAAAACTGTATCAGTCCATAATATTTTGTTAGGAAAAACTTGTATTTACTTGTAATTGCAATTCTTAACCAACTTAATATTTAAAAAATAAAATTAATAATGATAATTTTAGAAAAAAATATAACAAAATAGAATAAACTATGTGCAAAAAAAACACTGCAGCAATCTATAATAATTTATGAGAAAAGTCATAGTGTTTTTGTCATATATTGTAATTGTAATTTTTAACCAGTTTAATATTAAAAAATAAAATAAAAAAGTTTTAAAGAAAATCATAAAAAAAATCATTCGGAGAAACATTATAACAATCAACAATATTTTAAAGAAAAAAATTACAAAACTAAAACATTAAAAAAATTAACAAATATAATTTTGTAAGAAAAAAATAAAATAAAAAAACTATGTGAAAAAACATTGCAAAAATCTATAGTATTTTAAAGAAAAAAAAAGCTATAAAATAAAATTTTTAATTAGCTTAATATTTTAAAAGTAAAATCAATAAAAAAAATTTTGAAAAAAAATAAATAAGAAAAAAGAGAAAACAAAGGAAAGTTGAAAAAAAGGAAAGTGGTTTTGGAAAGAAAAAAAAAACAAAAAAAAATCAGGACAAAACAAGAAATAAAAAAAGAAAAAAGACAGAAAGCATCGTAGATTACTATTGTATAATATGGTCCCAGCAGTTTCATTATAACTTTATTTTCAAGGGGAAATTAACGACATGCATATATACCATCGATTATTGTTATATATATATATATATATATGATCGATCAAAGCTGGGAGACGCATGCAGCCAAGAAGATTAATAAACGGCTACGTACCGAGCGTATATATCAAGGCCCTTATAGTATATATCAATATGATCAATCTTAAGATTTTGTCAATAAAATTCAATGCAATCCCTATAAACCTTGATTATTAATATTTTTATTCATTGTCAAGGCACTTGGGCGGCTACCTAATTAAGTTTACAGTAAGATGTGATCGTAAACTCACTACATGCAATTAGATATATAGCATATCTGATAGTTTACCGCTTAATTATTACTCCCATGAAAAAGAGGAAGAGAGCAGTTCAAGCAACCGAAAAGCTCATCAAAAGCTGCAATGGTTCTTCAGTCAAAATTAGACATTTGATTTGCATTGATCCATGCAATACTACTATTCGTCTGATAATATTATGCTGTTTTTTAATGCAGAGGGCATCGTTGTGTAGCCACCCTTTCACGCTCGGGAGAGAATCACAGCCCACCTACCAGATTTGACAATATCAGCATCTACTTCTCTCATTCTGGCCACTCAACAGTTCTATTGAGCTTCAAATGTATATCACATGCAAAAGCTCTCCTATGCTTCATTTTGATTCTCATAGCTTCACACTAAAGCATATATAGCAGTGACAATATCGCAAGCTATTATGTGTGTAGACATAAGAGCTATTAAACCCTCTGGATTCTGCACCTGAATTTGTTCATATTTTGCGGTTTTCAATCTTCAAACTATTACTATGTGGATATCAACACTTGATCACATTGAAATTTAGAGCGTTGTATTACTCTATTTAGCCAACTTCGTCAAAACAACCTCATACAGTGCTTATAAATCATGCTTTAATCGGTACATCAAATAAGAAAATTAATCCCTGCTTCACAACCATGATCACATAATTTAAGAAAATGCCTTGACATGGAATTTTTATTAATGATGACATAAGATTCCAGGAAAATATTATTTCAAAACCAGAACTCATTCCTTATGATGCAGCATGTGTTTCCACATCACTTCACATGCATGCACAACAGTTGATTGGATATCTATGTAAAAAACACCTCCAACCACCTTTTAGACTGGTTCGGTTGCATGTGATCATCTTCAAAAACGAGGGTGTCATCCTTCAATTTTAAATGCATGTTTTCACCCATTTGCTCCTTCCCCTGTATTAGGAGACAGTGGTGCAGAATTGAAAGATGTGCTCTTATAAGAGCTGTTGGGACGCCGAAATTCATAGCGTCTCTTACACGGAGCTGCGGTTATTGGAACCATCAGAATAATTGCTGCCTGCAGAATAGTTCATAAAAGAGCAACTACAAGCATTAGAGGACTGCTGAGATGGGGGGGAACTAGAAGAGTTGGATTTCTGAATCATACTAGCAGAAGGTTTCTTGTGTTTTTAACTGTTGAGAAGAATTTCATGAGCCAGTGATTGTCCGTGGAGATCAAAAAGGGAAACCTGTTTTCCTTGGACCGATAGTCCGCCACAGACTCATTATCAGTGGTTAATTCTTGTAGCTGAATATGAAGTTGCAACAGTCTATTTTCAGAAACATAACCAAAAGATCTTTCAAGGATCTGCCATAACTCATAAGAGTTCTTGAATTCCACAGCGTACGTAAAAGCCTCCACAGGGGTAGAAGCCAGAAGCCATGACAGCAGCTTTTGATCCTTCTAAAACCACTCGGCATATGCTGGATTTGGCTCCAACTAGCACAGACGTTGTCTTGTTAATTAGTAAGTTCTGGAGGGGAGGGGTTGAGAAATATGAAGCTAGTTGATCTGGCAGCATGAGAGGAAGCCATAGATGGCTCTAATACCATGTTTCAAGCAATAAAGAAAGAACGGTTTACATGCTTAATTAAAGGGATGATTCCATTACTGATGTATATATATAAAGAGAATTCACAACAGGATAATTGTTGTGCTTATCTTAAGCAAACAGAAGTTGAAAAAAATAGAATTATATCATATAATATTCAAAAATTGAAAACAGATGAGTTGCGGTCTTTACAGGAGTATCTCCAATTGTCTCCTAGCACCCTGCAAGACGGCTGCTTGGCCGCCTGACTTTTCCTATTAATCATCCGCTGCAAACACTCAATATTTATTGCACCTACCATAATGTTCTAAACACTCTACCTTGTGTAATTCTACTCCCATCAATAAAATTTTCATGACCAACTGACAATATACAACGCAGTTTGATCAATTTACAACAAGTTCATAAGGGAAAAAAAAACAAAGTATATGATCGGGTTGATTAATAGGGGAAAAAATTGCCGCAACCAAATATCATTACATGACAAATAGATTATAGGTGTTGAATGTTTGGTGTTGGCACGGTGGCGGCAAGTCCTTGTGGGCAATGTCTGGAGTGTAATGTAATCGAATACTTCCATCCTCCATGTTGAAAACGCCAATGTCACGAGGTCCAAAAGGTTCACAACGCCAAAGGAGAATGTAATCATCAGTGAAGTAAGTAGAGTTTGGTAGGCATCCAGGGAAGTCTAAAGCCGAAAACGACATGGAATAGTTGTCGCACAAGAATATTGCATCATCAACTTATAAGCTCCCTATCTCAACGATCTTTGTTGATGACTGTTGTTTAAAGAATCTGGTGCAGTAAGTTTAAAGACCTCAAACTTTGAGGTAACATCCTGAAACTCGTCGTCTTTCTTTTTCAAAATCCTCTTAATTAACAAATAGCTACTCTCCCTTCAATGACTCTACAAGATACGTATTCCTCGCCCACGCACGTGATCATCTCGAGTGTAACCATCTTTAGTTTCGGGTTCGATGCTGAAGTATCAAGGGACACGACTTGGCTCCTGTTACTCCCAGCGTATATCACACATTTGTAGTAAATAACATCTGAGAGGGGTAGACCTCTCCCTTGTACATGCATGCTTCCACGATTTATGACCGGACTTGAAATAGGACAACCAATAATAATCACCGAGGATTGCTACAACCAACTCGTGCTCATCCGCACATAAGGAAGTGGACACTTGATGTCAATCTCAATCCCTGAATGAAGATGAGTTCTACTGACAGGAGAGAGACGAATGAAACCTGCATTGAAGAGGTTGAAAAAAGTAGTTCCATAATTCTTTTCCATAAATATAAGCCAGCCGTGTGAAGATCCAACAGCATCTTTTTTTTTTTTAATATAGTGATCGATTTTTATTAAAAACATGGTTATTTATGCAGTAAGCATTAAAAAAAATAAGAAAACTTACATTGAGAAATGAAAAAGAAAAATAGACAAATCAGATAAAAATATTAGTAAATCTTATATATGTTGGTTTGTCCAAAATTAATATCATTTGCATTGATTAGAAAATTAAATCATGAATATACTAACTGATAATTATAAGACTTTAGTCATTAAGAGAACAATAAAGAATCAAGATATGTAGTATCCTCTTGAAAGACATTATTATTTCGATCTAGCCATATATTATAGATTGTGTAAAAGGATAAAAGCTTTTAAATTTTTTTTTAAAATTTTTGGTAACCAGTGCGCAGACCATTAATATAACTTGTCATCAAAACACCTAGGAAAACATCCACTAATTCCCCCACCAAGATAGAATTTCATCCAAATATCCCAGGCAAAATCACAATGAATAAAAAGATAGTCAGTGTTTTTAATACATATACCACAAAGGTTGCAAGTTGTTTGAGCCTCCAACATTGAGTGATGATAAAGCAATAAACTTTTTGTGCTGCGTTTATTTTGAATACCCTCCAGAATTAATTTTATTTCTTCATTCATGCCCTTTTATAGCTTAAATAGAAAAAATTACGCTTTAAGATATGGTTAAAGATATAAAATTTAAAGATATGAGACTAAAATATGAAATACAAAGAAAATATATAACTAACTTATATTAATGATAATTATTATTGTGATTCAAAAATTCATTCTTTTTATTTTCAGTCTCTTGGTTAAAGAGAGTAAGAGAAACTCGATTAAGAATGGTGACGAAAAGAAAATGGCTAGCTAACAATAATTTCAACAATGAAAAAAGATCAATCTTGATATTAAAAGATTTCATTCGATAATAGAAGTTTTATTAAAAAAATTTTGGTTTTTTACTTACCTATAATTGAGAAGTTTTATCAATCCAAGTTTTTTTTTTTTGACCTTTTTCGACTTATTTAATGTTATAAGTTATTTATTTTCTTATAATATTTTTTAGGTGTTTATTTATGTATAGATATATAGAAAAGACTTTCTATTGAAATAAAGCCACAATAGTTTCTATTCCCAAAGAAAAATAGAACAAGCAAATCACAAAGCCCGCGTGTTTATGTAGGTCTATTTACGAACTTAATTAATATATTAATCTAATCTAATCAGAGGTAAAATGTTGAATTAGAAATGAAACAGTTTTTGTTTGTGCGCGCTACGATATAGGAAACAAAGAGAAGAAACTTGAAAGATGGATTTGTTTTTTTTAAGAAAAAAAAAAAGGAAAGGAGAAGAAATTGGAAGATGAAACCTGAGAGAGGAGACGGAGAGGGTAATTGGTGGCGTGGTGTTACCGGTGAAGGAGTGGTGAGGCGATTCAACGAGATGAATGGATGTTAGAGCTTTGGCAGCGAAGCCTTGGAAAAGAGATTTTGGATGCAGTCAATTCTCCCGGGCTCCACACGTTGACGGACGGTACTGATGCCGTGATAAATGGTCACATGCATGCAGCTGTCATGTACATGACAGTGTGTTTATAGAAGTGGCAGCATCAAGCTGGAATGGAAGCCCTTCCTCGCAACTTTCTTTCTTTCTTAGGTGAATCATTTATTGCTTGGAATTAAAGTCATTGCCTTAAATAATTAATCTCCGTATGCGCAGGTTGGAGCTCGCTCGATGTGGGTTTTCTTCTACCTGCATCGATGGAACCTCTTCAATTATGTCATTGAAATTATTTAAGGCTTTAAATTGATTTGATTCTCACGTTCGTTCTTTGATGAAATTAGTCTTGTATCCTCCCTTTAAATCTTAGATCTTCAGGTTGTCTCAGCATGTAACGAGCTTTTATTTATTAATATGTACTCGTGAATTTAAATTCTATTATTATTATTATTTAAAATAAATTAAAAAATAATGTTTAAATGCCAGCGGCGGAGTAATCATTATTCATCCACTAACCCATTCCCGTCCCATAATTGGCCGGTCCTTGCAAAGAGTAAGGGTCGGATGTGTGAACTTATAAATTGTGCTGTGAGAATTTCTTGACTTGATCTCGATGGTCATCATCATAAAATTCAACGTAAAATCCCCCACCTAATTTGCCGAAACGGAAAGAAATGTGCATCTATTGGAACGACATGAACACTTTCATGGCATATCCATCTATATATGCTGCTTCTATATCCATAGCATCCATGCATGAATGGTGCAAACACTTGAAGCGCTGGGTCCAAGTTCTTACAGCGCCACATATAGACTGGTGTGTGTACAGGGCACTAGCTAGAGAACAAATTTTGAGGTGATTTATGTTGGCATTCATAATTAAATTTGCAGCAGGCAATTAATATGTGTAAGGAGAGAGAGCCTTTATCTTACCGATCTCATCAAGTTTTTCCCTAACTAACAGTCTGTCTAATCAAATCCCAAATATTAATGGGACACAACCGCTCCCATGAAATCCATTAATGACTCCCAACCACACCAGAATCATCTCTTCTATAAGTATCCCTTGACTCTCTCTTTAGCTTTCCATAACCACACAGATTATCTGTCTGTCTTACAGGTCCTGAAGTACAAGCTTCTTTCTCAGCTTCAATTAGGCACACTCCTGAATACCATCAACAATCAGCAATGGCCCCCGAGGCAGAATATAAGGAGCAGGAGATCATTAAGTTGAAAATAACAGGAAAATCCCATGTCAAGCCCAGAAAAAAACTAGGAAGAAGGGAATGTCAATTAGTGACCTTTGATCTGCCGTACATTGCGTTTCACTACAACCAGAAGTTGTTAGTTTATAAGGGAAATGGGTATGAGGACATGGTAGGGAAGCTGAAGGATGGGCTTGGAGCTGTCTTGGAGGATTTCTACCAACTGGCCGGGAAACTTGCAAGAGATGACGAAGGGGTGCTCAGTGTAGAATATGACGATGATATGGAGGGTGTTGAGGTGGTGGAGGCCAATGCTGAGTGGATCAGTGTGGAGGATCTAGCTGTTGAGCTGGGTACCTCCACGTTGAAGGAGCTCATACCTTACAATGGGATCTTGAACTCCGAGGGACTCCACAGACCATTGTTGTCGGTGCAGGTACGTAACATTTCTTTTTTCGTCAGAAGCATACCCCATTTAATTACAATTTTGTAAGACATTGATTTATGCATGCATGTAAGTAGATGCCTTCTATTAATTTTGGCTACTAATTAAGAATATTTTAATCTAATTTGGTAGATACCTGCAGAATGCAGGAGGCAAGCAAAACATGAACTTAAGCAAAAGGGTTGAGTTGGGCCTTTTGGTCGTGTTTTAAATTGCATTTAATTATTTTAGGTTATAATATTTTTTATTTAAAAATATATTAAAATATATTTTTAATTTTTAAAATTTAATTTTAATATCATTCAAAATTATAAAAAATAATTTAAAATGAAAAAATATTTTTTCAAAATTTTCAAATACATAATTTGACCTGAAAAAAAAAACTATTAAATTTGATTTAAGAAGAAGTAATTTTAAGATATGATTCCATAGTTAATGTTTCAACTACTTTGTGTACATTTATCTATTAATTTGTTTTCACATAACCCGATTAGAACCCTATCCCCTCTCTCTCTCTGTCTCGATATATATGTTTACATATATTCCTATGTAGTGTAAGCTAAATAAAACGACTTAATTTCTGAGGATGCTGCTAAATATTGCTTGCAGCTAACCAAGCTGGAAGATGGACTAGCAATGGGATTGGCCTTCAACCATGCCATCATTGATGGTTCCTCCACGTGGCACTTTATGAGTTCATGGGCCCAGATTTGCAGTGGGCTGCCTTCAGTCACTGTCTTGCCTTTCCTGGACCGCACCAAAGTGAGAAACACTAAAGTAAAGCTACACCCACCACCGCCAGACCAGGACACACAAAATGCATCGTCCAACGGCACTGCTGACGCTAAGCCTGTTGATCCGCCACTCCGTGAGCGAGTCTTCAAATTCTCTGAATCAGCAATTGACAAGATCAAGTCAAAAGTCAACTCAAACGCATCATCCGACGGATCAAAACCATTCTCTACTTTTCAATCACTTGCTGTCCATATGTGGCGCCATGTAACCCAAGCGCGTCAGCTTAAGCCTGAAGACCACACGGTCTTCACTGTCTTTGCTGACTGCCGCAAAAGGGTCGACCCGCCAATGCCGGAAAGTTACTTTGGTAACCTAATTCAGGCCATATACACGGTGACCACTGTCGGGTTGCTGTCGATGAACCCACCTGAGTTTGGAGCTTCCATGATACAAAAAGCCATTGAGATGCACGATGCTAAAGCCATTGAAGAGCGTAACAGGCAGTTTGAAAGGTCACCAAAGATATTTCAGTTCAAAGATGCGGGTGTTAACTGTGTCTCTGTTGGGAGCTCGCCAAGGTTTCCAGTTTACGAGGTGGATTTTGGGTGGGGAAGGCCAGAGACGGTGAGGAGTGGAATCAATAACAGGTTCGATGGAATGGTGTATCTGTATCGAGGGAAGAGTGGTGGAAGGAGTATTGATGCGGAGATAAGCTTGGAAGCTGGAGCTATGGAGAGGTTGGAGGAGGACAAGGAGTTTGTTGTTGAGGTTAATTGAATGGGATAATATCTGGACGCATGCATAAGAGGAGTTTTGCTAGTTCTTTGATAACATCCATTCATTCATTCATGCATAATAATAATTTACTCGTTACAGATTAGAATGTCCCAGTAATGTCGTTACTGTTGTCCAAGAAGTGATCAAAATCTCTGTTGCTTGAAGAGCACTACTGTCCCGTCCCGTGAGTTCTTTCTGGGAAATGTTGTCGGGCCGGGGTGGCCCATGTACTTGTAAAGAGAGCTTGGAGGTGGTGAGATGATGCGTGGTTTGCCAGTTAAGTGCTAGGAAGCTCGTGAGGGGAGTGCTGGTGTTTTTTTTTTATCTGGTATTTTCACATTCTTTTAAAAGGTGAAATTAATTTCCGGATTCGTGAGTGTTTCTTTTAATAAATATATTTTTTAAGGATTAAATTTATATTTGTATCCTTATAGAAATATAGCAAAGAAGATATAGCAGTGTTTAAATGCTATACCAACACTTCTTAATTATATATAAATGTTTCTACATGCGTGTATTAATTTATGTTTTTTGGGCATCATCGTAATGTGATATTGTCGTTGAAATTAAGATGCTTGACAACTAACGATGTTTTTCTACCACCCAATCTGCAAATCAAAGTTTATGAGTGAGTGAGTGAGTGTACACAACGAATTAAACGGGTAAAAACAGTGCAGATCACACTGTCATGTGCGCTGTATATTGGAGCCATGCATTTATGTTGTTACGCTTCGAACCGAAGACAGTTGGCTGCCTGATGGTAGAAGGAGGATCTTCTTCTTCCTTTTTTCGAAGATTTAAACCACAAAAATGTCTTTCCAGAACAAAAAACTAAACTCGGCGCTTATAGACAATTTCAGGTTTTCCCTTTTGAAAGTACAATTAATTTACTTTATTGCCTTTAAGATTAGCAAAAAAAGAACCTTGCCTTTGGCCTAAGATTAGCTCGTCTTTTTACTTCTTCTTTTTTTTTTCGTTATTATAGGGTAGGAGGTAGGTTGGTCAGACATTATAATAATTTTTAAAAAAAAAATTGCTGCCTGTTTGGCACAGTCTTCAAGAGAGGCATGTGTGATTGCCAAACATTATTATTATTACTATTATAATATACTCTAAAATGCGTAGAGAAAATATCATAGTTTTTTCACGTCTTTTAATAATATTTATATATAATAATTATAACATACTCTATTATATAAATATAAATACATATATATATATATATATTATGTTTTTATGGGATTTTTTTTGCTTTTTTCTTTTCATAAATTTTTTGTTTAATTTAGTTTGTTAATAAATTCCGAGTTTGACGGGTTAACCTAATTTAACGAGCTAACTCGGAATTTAATTTTTTTACTTTTTCTAATTAATTTTTTTCATTTAGTTTAGTTTGTTAAAGTTAAATTTCTTTCTATTAAATTATCAGATTTTAATAACACGTATCTCTAACTTGATAGGTTAACCCAGTTACTTATTGGTTAACCCGTTAATTTTTTTTTCTATTTACTTATCAAAATTTAATGACATAAATCTAAGATTTGATGAGTTAACATGATTTAAAAAATTAATCTAATTAATTCAGATTTTTTCATTAGTTTTTTTCTTCATATGGAAAGCATTGTAACCTCCCCACGTCTTTTAATTATACTTATATATCATAATAGTTATTATTATTATTATTATAATGATAATTATATTATTATAATTTTATTATAATATTTTTTTTCATTTTTTTGGGTTTTTTATGCCTTTATGGTTTTTTTTACCTTTTTCTTTGCTCTTTTCTTTTAATAAATTTTTTTGATTAATTTAGTTTGTTAATGAATCCCGAGTTTAACGAGTTAGCCTGATTTGACAAGTTAAACCAGAATTTTATTTTCTTTCTTTCTTTCTTTTTAATTAATTTTTTTCATTTAGTTTAGTTTGTTAAAGTTAAATTTCTTTCTATTTAATTATCAGACTTTTATGACGTCAATCTAAGGTTTGACGGGTTAACCTCCTTTGAAGGGTTAATCCAGTTAATTCAATTTTTTTTCTTTTTCTTCATTAGTTTTTTTCTTTCTATTGGTTTTTTTATTTTTTTAATTAATCTATTTAATTATCACATTTTCATGACATAACCTTGCAACCAGACCCACATCCAAAGCTCTTGAATCCGGTGCTGTAACCAGGCTCACTTAAACTTGAGTCATGTAAGTTTAATATTATTATAAATGTTATAAATATTACTCTTGGGTCAAACGTTGCAGTTAGACCAAAAGCTCTTGGATATATCTTTGCAGAAATACATAACACTTTTACATCTTAATATTTTTTGATATTTTTTACACAAGAAAAAAAATAACTCATGGCGTATGCCTTTGTTTTTTTTTTCTTTTTCTTTTTAATATTTTTATTGTGGACGGCATAGTGCAATACACAGTAAAAAAGTTGATGTCGTTAGCTTTTTTATTACTTTTTTTTCTTCTTTTTTTTATAATTATTCTTTTAATTTTTTTTCTTAATATTAAATTTTTTTGTTTAATTATTAGATTTTCATGACACGGATTCCAAGTTTGACTAGTTATCCTGATTGATTTAGATTGTTTTTCTTTTTTCTCGTTACCTTTGTTCTTCCGATTTCATCTTTTAACATTTTATGTTGTCCACGGTGAAAAGGCTGATGCTTTTAGTTTTTTTTTTCTTTTTCTTTTTATATCTTTCACTATAGACTGCACAATACAATCTACAGTAAAAAGATTGATGCTTTTTTTTCTTTTTAATTGACCTTTTTTATTTAGTTTGTTGGTATTAATTTTTTTTCTATTTAGTTAATAGATTTTCATGACACAGATCTCAAATGTGACGGATTATCCAAGTTAATTTAGATTTTTTTTTGCTACATCAGTTTTTTTCTTCTTGTTGATTTTTTTTCTTTGTTTTATTTTTTTAATTAATCTATTTAAGTATCATACTTTTATGACACAAGTTTATAACCAGACCCATATCCAAGACTATTAGGTTTAGTATTGCAGTCAGACTCACTTAACCTTGGGTTTTTCAAGTTTATCCAAGACTCTTGGATATAACTTTGCAAAAAAACTTAATACTTTTAGATATTGGCTTTTTTTAATACTTTTTATGCAAAAAAATTAACACACGTCATCGCGTGGGTCATTTAACTAGCAACATACTCTAAAACGCGAGGGGAAAGCACTGTAACTTTCCCACGCCTTTTAACAATAACAATAATGATAATGATAATGATAATGATAATTATCATATTATATTATATTATATTATATTATACTATATATTTGTTTTCATTTTTTGTTTTTTTATGCCTTTATGGGCTTTTTTTTTTTTGCTTTTAATAAATCTTTTTGTTTAATTTCGTTTGTTAATGAATCTCGAGTTTAACAGGTTAACTTAACTTGACGAGTTAACCTAGAATTTTATTTTTTTTTGCTTTTTTCTTTTTTATTATTTTTTTCATTTAGTTTAATTTGTTAATGTTAAATTTCTTTCTATTTAATTATTAGACTTTCATGACACGTATTCCAAACTTGACAGGTTAACCCAGTCAATTATAGGTTAACCCATCAAATTTTTTTCTATTTATTTACCAGCTTTCATGACGCGAATCTGAGGTTTGACGAATTAAACTGCGTTGAAAGGTTAATTCAGATTTTTTTCTTTTTCTTCACTAATTTTTTCCTTTGTGTGGAAAGCATTGCAGCTTCTCAACGCCTTTTAATCATACTTATATATTATAATTATTATTATTATTATATCATAATAATAATAATTATATATATTTTTTCATTTGTTTTTGTTTTATGCCTTTATGGGTTTTTTTTTGCTTTTTTCTTTGTTTTTTTTCCTTTTAATAAATTTTTTTATTTAATTTAGTTTATTAATGAATCCTGAGTTTAATGGGTTAACCTGATTTGATGAGTTAACCTAAAATTTTATTTTTTTTTGCTTTTTTTCTTTTTAATTAATTTTTTTCATTTAGTTTAGTTTGTTAATTTTAAATTTCTTTTTATTTAATTATCAGACTTTCATGACACGTATCCCAAACTTGACAAGTTAACCCAGTTAATTATATATTAACCCGTCAACTTTTTTTTATCTATTTAGTTATCAAACTTTCATAACGCGAATCTAAGGTTTGACGAGTTAACCTGATTTGAAGGGTTAACCCAGTTAATTCAATTTTTTTTCTTTTTCTTCATTAGTTTTTTTATATTTTTGTTGGTTTTTTTATTTTTTTAATTAATATATTTAATTATCACACTTTTATGACACGACTTTACAGTCAGACCCACATTCAAAGCTCTTGAGTCCAGTGTTGCAGTCAGACTCACTTAAACTTGAGTCATGTAAGTTTAATATTATTATAAATGTTATAAATATTACTCTTGGGTCAAACGTTGTAGTTAGACCAAAAAACTTATATTTTTTCCTTTTAATAAATTTTTTTATTTAATTTAGTTTATTAATGAATCCTGAGTTTAATGGGTTAACCTGATTTGATGAGTTAACCTAAAATTTTATTTTTTTTTGCTTTTTTTCTTTTTAATTAATTTTTTTCATTTAGTTTAGTTTGTTAATTTTAAATTTCTTTTTATTTAATTATCAGACTTTCATGACACGTATCCCAAACTTGACAAGTTAACCCAGTTAATTATATATTAACCCGTCAACTTTTTTTTATCTATTTAGTTATCAAACTTTCATAACGCGAATCTAAGGTTTGACGAGTTAACCTGATTTGAAGGGTTAACCCAGTTAATTCAATTTTTTTTCTTTTTCTTCATTAGTTTTTTTATATTTTTGTTGGTTTTTTTATTTTTTTAATTAATATATTTAATTATCACACTTTTATGACACGACTTTACAGTCAGACCCACATTCAAAGCTCTTGAGTCCAGTGTTGCAGTCAGACTCACTTAAACTTGAGTCATGTAAGTTTAATATTATTATAAATGTTATAAATATTACTCTTGGGTCAAACGTTGTAGTTAGACCAAAAGCTCTTGAACATATCTTTGCAGAAATACAAATACTCTTAGATCTTAACATTTTTTTATATTTTTTATGCAAGAAAAAAATAACTCGTGGTGTACGATTTTATTTTTTTTTCTTTTTAAGTCTTTTACTGTGGACTGCACAGTGCAATTCACAGTGAAAAAGCTAATGCCTTTAGTTTTTTTTGTCTTTTTTTTTGTAATTATTCTTTTAATTTAGTTTCTTAATATTAAATTTTTTCTGTTTAATTATTAAATTTTCATGACACGAATCCCAGGTTTGACCGGTTAACCCGATTGACTTAGATTGTTTTTCTTTTTCCTCATTACTTTTATTCTTTCGATTTCATCTTTTAATGTTGTATGCAGTCCACAGTGAAAAGGTTGATGTCTTTAGTTTTTTTTTTTATGTCTTTTATTATGGACTGCACAATACAATCTACAGTGAAAAGGTTGAAGCCTTTTTTTTCATTAATATTTTTTTTTGTTTGTTGATATTAAATTTTTTGTTATTTAGTTATCAGATTTTCATGACACGAATCTCAGGTGTGACGGGTTAACGCAGTTAATTCAGATTTTTTTCTTTTTCTTTATTAGTCTTTTTCTTCATGTTGGTTTTTTTTCTTTATTTTGTTCTTTTTAATTAATCTATTTAAGTATTATATTTTTATGACACAACTTTATTTTCAGACTCATATCCAAAACTATTGAGTTTAGTATTGCAGTAAGACCCCTTTAAACTTGGGTTCTTTCAAGTTTATCCAAGACTCTTGGATATAACTTTGCAAAAAAACCTAATACTTTTAGATCTTAGTTTTTTTTAATATTTTTTATAAAAAAAATTGACCCACGACATCGCGAGGGTCATTTAATTAGTCAGTTTTCTAGAATGTATTTGATCCGTCTAGACAACACATGTCATCAATGGACATTGGTTGCTATGTATACTTATAGCGGCGAGTTTATATCATGCTTGTGTAAATTTTTTTAAAAAATATAATAAAAAATCATGCAATTAAATACTTTAATAATTAACGGTGTTTTAAAGAAAAAAACTATAAAATTACATTTACAACTAGCTTAGTATGAAAAAAATAAATTTGATAAAGATAATTTTGGAAAAAAATCATGTGGAGAAATACTATAGCAATCCATAATATTGTTTTCAAGAAAAAAATAACAAAGTTAAATTTTCAATAAGCTTGATATGAAAAAAAAACTAAAATTGACAAATATAATTTTAGAAAAAAAAAAGAAAAAAAAAACTATATGGGGAAACACTATAGCAAGTAGCTGTGTTTTAAAGAAAAAACTACAAACTTAAATTTTCAACCAGCTTAATATTAAAAAAATTAAATTGAAAAAAATAAAAAAAACTCTATAAAAAAGATAATTTTAGGAAAAAACATAAAAGCAAAAATAAAATTAAAAAATAGAGAAAAAAACTTGTGGGAAAAGATAAAGCTTAATTCTCAACTAGTTCAATATTAAAAAAACAAATTCAATAATGATGATTTAAAAAAAAAACATGTGGAGAAATATTGTACCAAAACAAAAACCACGTAGAGAAAATACTGTAGTAATCTATAATTTCTTTATAAAAAAAATTACAAAGCTAAATTATTAATCAGCTCAATATGAAGAAAAAAAACCAAAAAGGACCATTTTGAAAAAATTTCATAAAATAAAGCAAAAAAATATTGGATAGGTGGTTGGAAATTTGATTTTGAGATTTTTTTTGTCCAAAAAATCTTTTTTCAGCCTATTTTTACTTAAATACACCTGATAAATATCATTACTATGTCGATAAATCAATCTCTCAACTCAGAACATCAATAAATCAATTCAAAAAACAAAAAAAAAAAAAAATCTTTCTCAATTCCATCCACTTTTTAAAGCAAGTTGAAAACTTAAAAACATCTCAGTGGAGCTTCATATAAGAAAACATTATAGCAATTTATGATTTTATTTAAATGACAGAACTAAATTCTCAACTAGTTCAATAATAAAAAAATCAAAAAAATAATTGAAAATTACATTTTTTTTATAGAAAAAAGTCAATCATGAAGAAGAAATGAAAAACAAACATGTAAAACAAAACTAAAAATATTAGTATAATGAAAATAAAAAACATGGGGAAAGCTACAGTACTTTCCAACATATTTTAGAGTGTTATTGATTTGTTTTAGCTTGATCTTTTTTTTTTTTTTCTATATCCTTCTTTGTTTCTACTCTTGCACCCTTAAATTTTCAAGGCAATGTTGTTTTTCTTTGGATTTGGCCCGAATGTTTTTATTTTTTTGTACTTAACTATTTTGTAGAGTTTTGATTAATTGTTTTTAGTTTTATTATTCAATTCTAATTTATCATATGATATTTTTTCACTCTAATCTGTTTTTTATTTTTCTTCATAGCTCTCTGGGCAGTTTTTATTAATTTTAAATTTTATTTTTTAATCCAAATATATGATATATTATTTTTTTAGTTTGACCTCATTCTTTTAATTTTATTGTTATTTTATTAAAGTTATTTTTCTTTTAATTTCACACTTTAATTAAAAAAATTATGGTTGCCCTCTATTTAATTTTTAATTTTGATTTCTACCTTGATTATTTTAATTACTATTTTTTTGTTTTCAATCCTTTTATGTCATTGTTTTTTATTCAATTTCATCATTTAGTATGATTTGTTAAGAATTGAGTTTCATATTTTTTTATGTGTGATGCTTTAAGTTTGATAACTAAAGTTACACGTTTGAAAAGTTCATACAAACTTATATTTTTTTTTAAAAACCTATTTTTTTTTATTTAATCGTTCAATATTAGTTTTTTTTAATTTAACTTTATGATTTTTTTGGGTTTTTATTTCTATCATATTATCTTGATTTCATTACATGCATCACAAATTTGGTGAGTTAATTTAGATGGTTCGCTCTTATTATTTAAATTATATATCTTTTATGCTATTTTAAATTGATACATGATAGTTTTTTTATCTAATTTTATCACTCTATGAATTTTTTAAGTTATGATTATTATTTTTTTAATTATATATTTATGATCATTATTTTTTTATTATTTATTATATCAGGGAGTAAAACCTGAATCATTTTTATTTTATTTTTTTGTGAGAAAAACACTATCATTGTTATTTAATGAAAAATACATGGACTCATGATATCAACGGCTCAGGCCACGTCTAGGGCGCGCGTGTTTGTCACTGGGATGTATATTTTTTTTTTGCTGGGTAGCCAGCTAGTTTTCTGCTTAGAATGCAATTTAATGGCCATCAGCCTCGCATGGCTAATATCTATCATGGATGCTCGTCAATTCTGACTGACCCATGACGAGAACTTCAGCAGCCACTGGTTACGTATGTATGCTATCAATATTAATTACTACTGATTATATAATAATGGATCCGTCATCAGTCTCTGCCGACCATCCCCATGCTCATGTGACTATGTCCATCTATACATGGCATTGAATGCTATGGCATGTAGAGTTGGCTCCCCGCTCATGCCTTGTCATGCTACTATGACATGGCATATAATCTGTCCATGTTTCAATTCCAATGTTATCATACAATCTGTTAATTCTAATTAGACATGCATTCTTCATGACATGATATGATATGTGGGTTAAGATTCAAGATTAACAGCATAATTAAACCCAACCGGTTGAAGAAAACATATTAGTAGTTCAGGGGCTGCGATGCAAACTGTACCTAATATGGGCTCGAGCTAAAGAAGAAGGCCCATTCAGACTTCCCAGCTCATATTATACCTGGCACGGCCCAGGCATGCAAATGTCAAAGGTCGATGCAGCAATTATTAATTACCGTAGTCGTAGTGGTTGTTTAAGAGGTTGTGTAATTGTTTTATTTAAATTATTGATATAATTTATCTGGTAAAAAAATATTTTGTTATTTAGTGATTTTATAATATTTTTATATTTTAAATGCAGGAAAACAAAAGCATAGCTTGTTATGTATTATTTATATTAAATATATTGTTTAGTAAATAATATAATTAACATGAATAATACCGCATATTACAGTGTTCATTGAATAATATAACTAGTTTTATCATTTCCGTCAAATTGGGTTTAGTCCAAAGTTCAATATACCTTAAACTAAGTCTAATTTATTAAAATAAAAAATAAACAATACTTTTTTATTTTTAATTGAATTTTATTCAAAAAACTAGTATTTAATATTATTTAATAACACTATATAATTAGATAAAGATCGATTGATGACATATTATTTATAAAATTTGATCGTAATTTCAATTTTATTTCTAATTATATTTTACCTGATTTTGCTGCGCGCTTAAGAAACTAAAAAAATTGTAACCCTTATCGGATATATTTTATATGTGATAAAATTGTAGATAGTTTAATAAAACAATAAAACATATTTTATATAAAGTATTATTTATTTCATGATGTGATAAGAATAGTTAAATCTACAGTATTTAAATTAAAACCATCAATATTAATATATATTTTTTAAAATTATTTTATAACCTCAATTTCAAAAACATTACTAACCAGACATATTAAACTATATTTTGTTCAACCTCAATTTTAATCACAATTTTAACTAAATATATATAAATACCAAATGCACTTTTTATAAAATAATTTTTTTCAAGCCACAACAACAATAGCTTAACTACACTCGGATTGTACAGTTGAGTCCACAATAAAAAAATTAAGTTGTTTTTTTTTTATTTTTCTAATGAATATTTTTTTGTTTAATTTAATTTTTTAATGTTAATTATTATTTTTTAGTTATTAAACTTTGATGACACGGATTTTAGGATTGACGAGTTAACCCAACAAAATTTTTTGCTTTTCTTTTTAATTAATTTTTTTGTTAATTTAGTTTGTTATTGCCTTTTTCTTTGTTTTTTTATGAATATGTTTTTTGTTTAATTTAGTTTGTTAATGTTGAATTTGTTTCTATTTAATTATCACACTTTTATAACATTGATTTCCTGGTTAACCCGGATTTTTTTGTTTTTCTTTTTAAGTATTTTTTTTAATTTAGTTTGTTAATGTTAAATTTTTTCTATTTAGTTATCAAACTTTTATAGAACGGATCCCGAGTTTGATGGGTTAACCCAGCTAATTTTGGGTTAACTCGTATTTTTTTTCCTATTCAATTATCAAATTTCCATGACATGAATTCCAGATTTGACGGGTTAACCTAATTAATTCAATTTTTTCTTTCCTTTTCTTCATTAGTTTTTTTTATATAGGTTTTTTTTCCTTTTCTTTCTTTTAAATTAATCTTTTTTTGTTTAATTTTTTTTTGCTTTTTGCTCTTTCTTTTCTTTTAAATTTAGTTTATTAATATTACATTTTTTAATATTTATTTATGAAACTTTCATGACAGGATCTTAGGTTTAACTGATTAACCTAGTTAATTCAGATTTTTTCTTCCTGTAGGATTTTTTTACCTTTATTTTTTAATTAATCCTTTTTTATTTAATTTGGTTCATTAATGTTAATTTTTTTTCTATTTTTTTTATCACACTCTCATGACATGAATCTCATGTGGCCACCAATATTAACAACAAAGCATGGATGCCTATAAAAGGGTTCATTAATGTTAATTTTTTTTCTATTTTTTTTATCACACTCTCATGACATGAATCTCATGTTTGACGGGTTAACCTGATTTAGTAGGTTAACCCAGTTGATTCAGATTTTTTTTTCATTAGTTTTTTCTTCTAATTTCATCTTTTAATATTGTAATTAATCAATAGTTAAAAGGTTGAGTGTTTTTTTTTTCATTTTTCTTTGGTTTTTTAATGAATATTTGTTTTGTTTAATTGAGTTTTAATGCTAATTTTTTTTTATATTTAGTTATAAAACTTTCATAACATAGATTTTAAGTTTGACAAGTTAACCCATGTTTTTTTTTGTGGATTTCTTTTTAATTAAATTTTTCATTTAAATTAGTTTGTTAATGTTAATGTTTTCTATTTAGTTATAAAACTTTCATGATACGTGTAACATCTTACCTCACTAGTAAGATATTATTTGCTTTGAGCCTCCAGTCCACCCAAATGCAGAGCTTCCACCTAGGTCCCCTCACGGTTTTATTCTTAGCAGCCATGCATGGCCCTAAAACGCGTCTTACTAGTCAAGATGAGCATGCACTTATAAGGCCCTAGCTCTGGATGCTTGCTTCCAATATAGGATTTCTTACAATCCCCCTACTTTAAAACGAGTCGTCCTTAGCTCTGATATCAAATGTAACATCCCACCTTACTAGTAAGATATGGTCCGCTTTAGGCATCCCAGTCCACCCAAATCCAAGGTTTCCACCCAGGTCCCCCTCACAGTTTTGTTCTTGACAGTCATGCATGACTCTAAAATGCGTTATACTAGTCAAGATGAGCATGCACTTATAAAGTCCTGGCTCTGGATGCTCGCTTTTAATGTGGGATCTCTTACAACACGGATGTCAGATTTGACAGGTTACCTCAGCTAATTCTGGGTTGACTCGTAATTTTTTTTTTCAATTATCAAATTTTCATGACATGAATTTCATATTTGACGGGTTAACGTGATTTGAAGGGTTAACCCAATTAATTTAGTTTTTTTTTTCTTTTTTTTGTTAGTTTTTTTACATGTAGTTTTTTTTTCCTTTTTTTTTCTTTTAAATTAATATTTTTTTAGTAGTGTTTTTTTTGCTTGTTTTTGCATTTTAATTAATATCTTTTAAATTTAGTTTGTTAATATTATAATTTTTTTTCTATTTAAATATCAAACTTTCATGATACAGATTCCAGGTTTGATGAGTTAGCCTAGTTTAATTTTATTTTTTTTTCTTTTTTTCATTAGTTTTTTCCTTCTTATAGGCTTTTTTCCTTTGTTTTTTTTCTATTTAATTAATATTTTCTATTTAATTTATTTCATTAATGTTAATTTATTTCTATTTCTCTCATAACACGAATCTCATGTTTGATGGGTTAACATGATTTGGTAGGTTAATTCAGCTGATTCAAATTTTTTTCTTTTTTTTTATTAGTTTTTTCTTCTAATTTTTTCTTTTAATATTGTAATTAACAATAACTAAAAGACATCAATATTTTAATGTGGACTGTATAATGAAGTCTATAGTGAAAAAATTGATGTCTTTAATTATTATTTTTGTGTTTTTTCTTTTTAATTTTTTTTAATTTAGTTTATTAATATTAAGTTTTTTTTTTCTATCTAGTTATCAAATTTTCATGATATGGATTTCAGGTTTGACCTGTTAACCGAGTTGATTCAATTTTTTTCATGAGTTTTTTCTTCTTATAGGTTTTTTTCCTTTGTTTTTTCTTTTTAATTAATCTTTTTTTTTTAATTTAGTTTATTAATATTAATTTTTTTTACTATTTAATTATCATACTATCATAACATGAATCACATGTGTTAAAGGGTTAACCTGATTTGATGGGTTAAACTATCTGATTCCGATTTTTAAAAGTTTTTTTCTTTTAATTTTATTTTTTAATATCGATTTGATTAAAAATTAAATTTTATGATTTGTTTTGTTTAATGTTTATTAGAATATTATAATCTCATGAGGAGATTTTACTGTATCTCTCGTTGCAAAGCACTGTTTATTAGAATGATACTTTATTTTATTTTATTTTAAATTATTTTTTTAATTTTTAATTATTATATTTTTATAATATGAGATTTATATGTAAGATTTTTAGTCTAATATTATAGTCAAATCTACTTAAAATTAAATCATGTAAATTTAATATTATTATTAATATAATGAATATAATTTTTGTATGAGATATTATTGAGAGATTAATATTTTTAGGTATCTATTTAAAAAAAACATAACACTTTTATATTTTATTTTTTTAAAATATTTTTTTATATATAAAAATTAACCCACAGCTTGCCACGTTTCTAGTTTGAAACCAGTCTCTGTTGCCGAAGAACGAAAAACCCTAATTTAATATTTTTTGTTCTTCAGTCTCTAAAAGAAGAAATTCAATCTCAGAGGAAGAGGGGCAGGGCAGGGTGCTGGTTTCCTTGTCTATTTCAGTTTCATCAATGCATTAATTCATTGATTGATTTCTTCAGCAAAATCCCAAACCTTCCTTCCCTTCTCCCCACTAATCATCAGATCAGGTTACCTATTAATTCTTATTTCTCGATTTTTCTTCTTTTATTTGAATTTAGTTGAAGTCAATGCTCCTAAATTTCTTTTCTTTGTCCAATTGCAATAAAAATAGTTTCTTTTCTTTTTCCTTCTCTCAGTTAGGTCATTAGACTTCGAAGCAATAAAAATAATTTTGATTTTTTTTTTAATTATTCAACTGGACCCCCTTGACTGGACTTGACTTCGCTTGCCTGCTCCTTTCTTACTATTTTATTACCTCTAGAAATTTTCTGTTTTATAGGGTTTGTTTAATTTGTAAATTTCAACTCTTTTAATCTCGTTGTCACTGTTTTTTATTGATCCTTGAACAGTTCTTTTATTGTCTAGTCGTAGTTATGGGAGAAAGGATGTAGAAGATAGTTCAGATGTGAAGAGTGATAGGGGCGGGGATGATGAAGAATGGGACGTGAGTGACAAGAGGAAACACAGGTCTATCAAGCCTAGGATGTCCACCAATGGGGAGGATGCTGAAGGATTCGATGGGGTTGGGAGAAGGAGAACTTCAGGCGGGGACAGGAATGATAGTCGTAAGAGGTCATGTGGTGGTGGGTCAAATAAAGTGGGTAGTGATGAAGATGATTATGAGACGAGAAAAGAGATGCGGTCTAAGCAGATGAAGAAAAAACAGGAGGAAAGTAGTTTGGAAAAATTGAGCAGTTGGTATCAGGATGGAGAATTAGACAATAAGCAGAGTGGAGGTGACAAGTCTGTTGGTAAAGGCCATGGTCGCCCTGATGAAAGCGAGAGAAGGAAAATGCTAACAAAGATCTCGGAGCATGAGAGTTCCCGTAAGGCAAGTAAAAGTAGAGAAGAAAGATCCTATGATGGAGAGAGTGAAAAGGCACTGGGTAGAGATTCTAGATATTCAGAAAGGAAGGATAGCAGCCGAGAGAAAGGTCACGGTTCTGCTGAGACAGGGAAAAATTCTAGGAGAAGGTGGGATGAATCTGACTCCAACAGAAAAGCCGAAGAAAATCATCATGAAAAGTCTGATTTCATAAGTGGAAAGATGTCTGATTCCAATCACGAGTCTAAAGAAAGAAGTGCTAGAATCGAACCTAGTGAGAGTAAAAGCAGAGGTTTGGATTCAAACAGTGAAAAGGGTGCCAAAACTAGCAACAGAGATGACAAAAGAGCTGATGCAGACAGGGAGAAGAATAAGAGTAAAAGCAGGTCAGAAGCTGCCAAAGAAGATAACGGGGCTGTTCCTATCACCTTTGAAGATAGATCAGGTTGGGAGAAAATTGAGAAGCATAGAGAGCAGAGAACTCCCACTAGAAAAGATGTTTCTGAAAGCCGTGAAAGGTCCTCCAATGCAGAAGAAGATGGAAACACATGGGTGGGAGATAAAAGTGCAAGAGAAGTAGGGCGGTCTAATAGGTCCAGGACTCCTGAGAGGAGCATTAGGCATCATCAAGAATCTCAACATTCTGAAATAGAGTATGAAAGAGATGTTGACACAAGACGGAAGGATCAAGAAAAGGATGGCTACAGGGATTATAGATCAAAAGGCAGGGATGACAGCTGGAATGACAGGAACAGGGATCGGGAAAGTTCCAAAGAGAACTGGAAAAGAAGACAACCTTCTGGTAATGATAGGGAGCCAAAAGACGGGGACATTGCTTATGATTGTGGGGATATTGCTTATGATCGTGGAAGAGACTGGGAGCCAAGACATGGTCGTGAAAGGAATGACAATGAAAGACCTCATGGTCGAAGCAGGGGTGAAGCTGTGAAAACCTCATCAAATTTTGGGATTTCAAATGATAATTATGATGTGATAGAGGTCCCGCTTGATCATGGACGACCAGAGGCTAGATCCAACTTTGCTAGGAGGATTGAGGTCAGTCAGCAGTCTGATGTAAAATCAGCGCCAAACACTGAAGAGTGGCCATACATGCAAGGTGAAAGGGAAAGAAGGAACGACTCACCTTTTGTTGGAGACTCAAAGGAGAAGTATAGGGATGATGATGCACCATTGCGAGATCTGAGTTCTTGGAGGGATGAGGTTGAGTGCCAGGGAGGGAAAGAGAGAGGCCAAAAGGGGACCATGCCCAGTCGCGGTGTTGGTGGTCAAAGTTCTAGCAGTGGTTCACAGACTCCATATAGAAACCAGGATCCAGGCTCCTTAGGCAGAGGTCCTCCACAGGGAGTAAAAGGAAGTAGAGTAGGGAGAGGAGGAAGGGGGAGGCCTGCTGGGAGAGATAGCCAACAGGTTACACTCCCGTTGCCATTAATGGGATCACCTTTTGGGTCTCTTGAAATGCAACCACCTGGAGCACTTCAGCCTCTTGGTCCTAGTATGCCACATGCTCCATGTCCTCCAATTAGTCCAGGTGTCTTCATTCCACCTTTTTCTTCACCAGTTGTTTGGGCTGGCGCCCGAGGTGTGGAGATGAATATGCTTGGTGTCCCCCCTGCTTTCTCTGCTATTCCTCCTGGGCCCACAACGCCAAGATTTCCCCCTAACATGGGAACAAATCCATCAAACCCTACAATGTTTTTTAATCAAGCAGGACCTGGCAGGGAAATGCCTCCAAGCATACCTGGTCTTGGTTTTAATGCTTCTGGATCAGTAGGACGAGGAACACCACCAGATCAAAATGCCGGGGGTTGGATTCTTCCTAGAAATAACGGTCCTCCAGGTAAAGCTCCTTCAAGAGGAGAGCAGAATGATTACTCACAGAATTTTGTTGATACTGGTATGCGACCCCAGAACTTTATCAGAGAGCTGGAGCTGACCAGTGTTGTAGAGGATTACCCCAAGCTTAGGGAGCTTATACAGAAAAAGGATGAGATTGTGGCTAAATCTGCATCTCCTCCTATGTACATGAAATGTGACCTGCATGAGTTTGAGCTGTCTCCAGAGTTCTTTGGAACCAAGTTTGATGTTATTTTGGTGGACCCTCCATGGGAGGAATATGTTCATCGAGCTCCTGGTGTTGCTGACCATATGGAGTATTGGACTTTTGAAGAAATACTAAATCTTAAGATTGAGGTACATTGTTTCCAACTCTCTTTTCCTTGCAGTTGCCTTTCATAGAAAATGAGTAGTTGTATTTTTGTTACCTTGATTAAGAATTGATTGCTCTACTTGCAAGAGTGATTGCATGCCATTAAAGTGCAGTTGGAATGCAAAGGCTATTCATATTGGTACCCAGGGCCATCAGTTGCTAATGTTCAAAGCGTAGATATAAGCTGCATTGTTCTTTTATAAATAGATGTTATATTTCCTATTCCTTTTGACTTGTCTCAAGTCTTTTTTTTCCCCATGTGGTTACAGGCAATAGCAGATACGCCTTCTTTTATCTTCCTCTGGGTGGGTGATGGTGTTGGTCTTGAGCAAGGCCGCCGCTGTTTAAAGAAGGTATTCAGCCATTATATTTAGAATTTGACAATGGCTTACCTATTCATTTTTGGCTCCTCATATATGTTCTGTTAAATCAGTGGTACTTTCAGATTTGAACTTGACAATTGCTTGGCCTTTTCTTTTTGGCTCCACCCATATCATCTGCTGTAAAATAATCTGTAATTTATATAATTTAATTTAGTTTTCCATCACTGCAGTGGGGATTTCGGAGATGTGAAGATATTTGTTGGGTGAAGACCAACAAAAGCAATGCAACTCCAGGGCTCCGACATGATTCCCGTACTTTGTTTCAGCATTCAAAGGTTGGTGTTTGATTTTTCTTCTGCGTTGTAAAAGTGGGCAACTTTCCCCGACTTTGACTTCTCACAAGTTCATCTATTTTTTTCCTTGACTGTTTATTGCCTTGTCATTGAAATGAAGGAACACTGCTTGATGGGTATAAAAGGAACTGTTCGCCGCGGCACTGATGGTCACATCATCCATGCTAACATTGATACCGATGTAATTATTGCTGAGGAACCTCCTTATGGTCAGTGTATTTCCTCGTTGAAATTTTTGGCCCTGGTTGGTATGAGTCCACATAACTACACTTGTGTTTGGTTTGTGAATGATATAGATTAGAAACTGAAGAGCTGCTGCATTACTTTCTGTTTTACTGCCAGCTGTCTGTCTGTTCTCACAATATAATAATGGAATTTGTTATGCATGCATTCTTTCCTCATTTTTGGCTCTTGTTTTATTTGTTATAAAATGTGACATTTACAATACATGCTTCCTTCAGCTGGAAATTTACAAGAATGTTGTAGAGCGTCACCTTAAAATGGGTGATGCTATGAGACATAGTAATGTGTTTTATGCCAATGGAATTGCAGGCTCAACTCTAAAGCCTGAAGACATGTATCGGATAATTGAGCATTTCTCTCTAGGCCGCAGAAGGCTTGAGCTCTTTGGCGAAGATCACAATATTCGATCTGGTTGGCTGACTGCTGGTAAAGAATTATCTTCATCAAATTTCAATGCTGAGGTACAGTATCATTCAGAATCATGATTACTTCTAATCATAACACTCCTTTTCCCTTCACGTGGACTCTCTTAATGTGCTGGCCAACAATCTAAGACTTCAGTTGTTTAATCGAATTGCAATTTTTGGTGCTGTGACACTTGTTTTCTAATATGAATGCTTTGTTCATGCTTGTCATCCTAGTTCCTCTTTGGTATGCTAAACCTAGATTTGGTAACTTTCAGGCGTACATCAGGAATTTTGCTGACAAGGATGGCAAAGTTTGGCAAGGAGGGGGTGGAAGAAATCCTCCTCCTGAGGCGCCTCATCTTGTTGTGACTACCCCTGATATAGAGGCTCTACGCCCCAAGTCACCACTGAAGAACCAGCAGCAAATTCAGCAGCAGCAATCAGTATCTATTTCTCTGACGGCAGCCAATTCCTCCAACAGAAGGCCAGCTGGAAATTCTCCTCAGAATCCAAGTACTTTCAGTTTAAACCAAGAGGCCTCTAGTGCTAACCCTTCAACCCCAGCCCCTTGGGCATCATCACCAGTGGAAGGTTGTAGAGGACGAGAGGGTGGGAATATGCCTTCAGAAGACAAGGTCTTTGATATGTATGGTTATAGTGGGCAGGCAAATGGAGATTATCTAGATTTTGAATCCCACCTACCTATGAATTTGTTGTAAAGAAACACTTGCATAAAAAACTAGCCAATTAGCTAATGTAAATGAAAAGAAAATTCCATATCCGCTTCTCTTTTCTCTCTTTTTCCCTGTAGTTGCAACAATAAAAGGGACAAGAATAGATGACGACAAGTATGAGTTGCTTTTCAACTGATTTGATGTTTTTTAAAGTGTTTTGAAATGGTTTTTATATCTCCTTGTAAAAATTATCTAGAATCATGTCCAAGAAAAGCATTAATTTTTAGGTTCAAACACACTTTTAAAAGCATTTCCAGCCGTATTTTAACAAATTAACCTTTCACGTCTCAACAGCTCTCGAAAAATCACGCAAAACTTCTACTATTTAGGTTAGGAATGAGTATTTTTAGTTTGGTTTGATTTTTACTCGAATAAAACAACCAACTTGAATTTTTTTATATAAGATTTAAAACCAAAAACAATTTAAACCAATTATTTCTTGTTTGTTCGGTTTGGTTATTTAAGATTCAAAACCAGAAAAAACCAATAAATGAAGGTGCTTCAACAAGGAGACAAAAGGTAGCTTTACCAGCTTTTGTTTCTCTTCCAGATACAACTATTAATAAATTGTCATCCCTGAAAAGGAACTAACAAGAGAAGGCGGCTAAGAAGTCACCAGAGGGTTTGATGTAAAAAAAGCCATGGTCACTCAACTGTTCAATTTTTTATTATATGTACAGTACATTGCACACATAACTCAATGTTTCTCAAGCCACCTTAACACTCCCTGCAAAAGGATGAAGAGAGAAGACCAGTAAACCTACGAACCAGAGAGCTTGGAGAGCAGCTTTGATTTAGAGAAGAGAGTTGAAAGATGAAGATATTGATTTAGATTGAGAGATTGAGAATGTTATTGTGATTGTCTCAGGGAAGGGGGGGGGGGGGGGGGGGGGGGGTTAGTCATTTTTGGACCGGTTCGGTCGGTTAATTCGGTTTTAGTCCTTGGAAACCAAAACTAAATGGAATGGAATTTTTTTTAAGTTTTTCTAATTTGTTTATTCAAATTTTTTTTATGGTTTAGTTTTTTAATTTTTTTTTTTAATTTTCTTGTTTTAATCGATTCTTTTGCTTAGACCTGATTTAGGCCAAAGAGTGCATCGGGAAAAGAGAGCAAAAAATACGGCCTCATAGAAGAGCTTAAGTAAGGTTACCGCAATAATTACCATCATTTTACTCTCTCCCCGTGCAGAATCCGGCACTGCAATACGATTGGCAGATGTATTGAACTGAATTGATTGGCCGCAGCCTCTGATTTCCAATTGTAAACTCCATGCTATATAGACTTACAAAAGGCAGATCAACTTGTATGGGATCAAATCAAGCACTACTTTTATCTGGAACATTCACATCTGGTATTCAAGAGGCCGTGTGCAGTAATCTCCTTGAAAAGAACATGACATTCGTGCAGAACAAAAGGGCACCTAATTAATTCCGAAAGCTTCATTAACAAAAAAAATTCATATTTTACAACATATTCAAGAATCATACACTTGTTAATCGTCACAATATCCTCTTCATATAGAATTTCTAAAGGCTATTCTCTTGTTGTTTCACTCTGCCACCCAAAAAAACGAGAGGATAGAGCTCCATTGCTCTCGTTCTTGAGCACCTGATTAATTCATGCTTCGGCAGTCTCCTCTCCGACATCAAAAAATGGACAGCTGCAGCAGTTCGTTTGCACTGTGTTACTTAAGAGTTTTGCACTTCATTTTCTGGCTTTTCTGGAGAAGGCATCGCACCAGCAGTTTCTTTAACAGACTCTGATTCGAGTTCATATACAAGATGTAAGGAAATTTAGGGAGAGGGGAAGACAGAGATAGATGTCCGAGAACAAATTTAGTAGGAAGAATGGCTAACCTTGTGGCCGAATCTGAGTTTCAGGTTCCAACTGACTTTCTACTGGAGGGGTTGACAGACCCTGTTGTTCAGCAGCGGATGCTTTTAGCTGCTCTTCTGTGATTTTCAAGTACTCTTCACTGGTATAAGCTCTGTTTGGGGATGGAGCACCATCTAAATTTTTTTGAACAGAAGACAATGTCTCTCATCAGTCTTGTAGTGAAGCCATTGTTAATATAGGGAAACGGAAACCACAGTATTTTGTAGTGACTTGATTATTCAATCAAGAAAACAACCACAACTTGAGTCAATTAAAAACAATGACCGAAGCTATTCAAAACAATCCTGCTAGGTAACCATGGTTATCCCGTCAATGAAGTGTGCATAAATCAGCTTTGGAGGAAGGTTTTAAACGATCACTTATTTCAACCCCAGATATCGATTCTTGAACCTTATCCACTTATGACATTCAGCTACTTGTTCAGGGAAACATGGTTGGTTCTACAATTTAGAAGGATTGAGGTTCAAATTATATTTGATAAACTCTGAGAAGAAAACTGCCAAATGGCATGAACAGTGCTATAGAGAAATGTCATTCTTAAACCTTCCTTTGTGGTTTATAGCAATTAGCAACTGTCAGTGAACATACCAACTTTGATAAGAGTTTACATATGCTAAAGAAAAGTACTAGTATTTACTCATGCTCCAATGCTATCAGATCCAAAAAGTTCAGTGAAGGAGTAAAAATAAGTAAATGTCAATTTACTAATTAATAGTATAGTATGAAGTACTACAAGTCAAATATCACCATCTGAATCTGATACCAGTAATGGTATCACAGGAAAGTAGCAGCTATTATTTAAAAAAGATCACTCACTGGGGCCAGTCACGGTGGGAGAAATATCAGTGCTGCCAGCTGATGAAGGTTTTGATGCAGTGTTTGTTATCTTTGAGCTATATGTGTTTTGAGTTTGATTTGAAATTTCATCAAGCCCAATCTCTCGCTCCAGGGTGCTCTTGAATTCCCTTGACACCTCCTATATTAAATTTAAAGGGTCGAATCAATTATATACAATTACACAAATAACTGGCAGGAACAATTCCATTAAAACTAAAGTTTCAATGACCAACCTGAAGTTCTTTAATTGTGGGTTGAAATTCACGTAGAGTTTTCCCTAGATTGCGGGCAACCTGCATTTAGATAATTCAATGGAGACACCACAAGAATCTTTTCTTTTCAGACAACAGGATAATTAATAAAAACATGCACTCTAAAACTTGGCAGTTAATTGCTACAGAAACGCAAAAGGTGCTACAGTGTCGTCAAGATACCTGGACAGGGTTCTAGATTTAGTTTTTAATGCTGCACCAAACAATCTTCAAATTGATGGAAAATAAAAGGCATAGGGTTTTCTAACTTTAATGGCTTATTATACAATTCGCACGGAACTCCATAACATAGGTAGCAAGCAATTTAACAATCCTTGTCTCATAGAATTGCTAAAAAGAGTGAGATGAGCAAACACTTTCAAGTGCAAAAATAAAATAACAACAGAAACAAAATGATGCTCATCTAGGTTTACATTAACCCTTCCAGCATTGCCAGACCTTTTGCTACAGAAAATCTTTAAAAAGGGGCAAAGCAGCAAATAAGTTACACAACTAACCTCAGCAAGACCTTTGGGACCAAAAACCAGCAAAGCCACCACACCAATAACCAGAGCCTCAGGAGCCCCAACACCGAACAAAGATGCATGAATCACCTTACCCTTACACCTTCCTTTCCTCTCTGTATCACCACCACACGTCAACAAGAATAAAACAACAGGAAAACGAACAAGCGAAACCAAATTAACCCATAAGAAACTTAAAGAAAGGAAGCCCAGATGAAAAGGGCATAATTACCTTTTGCAACGAAATTGGGAGAGAATGAGATACCCAGATGCTTTAAACCACTCCACTGAGAGAAAGGACCAAGACACAGTTGGGGAATCCATGTCGAGAGACCAAATTTGGGTGCTTTATGGTACGGGATTAGAGGAGAGGGGGGGAGAGGGTAGAGAGCTGATTTTGTGCTTGTTGAAGTTGAACACAAGGATGCTGAGGTTGAAATTAGGGATGCCATGACCATGAGGCGTTTCTACGGGATTCTTTTAAAAGGGGCTTTAGTCATATGTGCAAGCAATATTATCCTGAATGGAAGGAAACTATGAGTGAAGATAGATTTCCCGAGTTAAGTTCACCATCACCATGTTTTTGACATTTCTTTCTAGATTTTTTGTCTTCGCCTTTTTTTTTTCGTTCTTTTGTTTTTTGGTGGGTATGCCCCCAGGTCTGCTCATTGGGCTCAGTAATGGGACGTGGCTCGGAAGCCCAGGTTTAGGTTTCCTTGGAAGTTTTGGATAGCTCTTGCTGGCCCAGAAAAGATAAAGTACTTGGGCTTGATGTCCTGACAAAAGAGGACCAGTCAAAGAGCTGAAGCTAACATTGTCTTTTGATGTTGTGGTGGTTGTGATGGGAAAGCAGGGATGGCATCAAGCATTTGTAAATATTCTCAGAGGGGGCCAGGAGCGTATAAAATGAAGCAGGCGAAGATGTTGTTGGAGCAACTCCTAAATCTTTCACTTTAATTATTCAAGAATTTAGCAACCCCCCCCCAATTCACTTGATAACTTAAACACGTGGTGTGTTGGTTCGGCTTTTGCCTTGTAGGGCCATAACCACACTGAAGAGCTAGCTAGCTAGGGCCAGTTCATGGAGAGATACCCTTTGGCTAGCTACACCTGATCCTATTGGACCCAGCAATGGACTTGTAATTCAAATAATTCAAGCTTTCTTGGTTTGTAGTATATTTTTTTTTTCCTTTTCTATCAACTGGGCTGGTTTCAACCTTTGATCAGCACTTGTTTCATCTTAATTTGGAGGGCTTTTATACAAGTGCAGGAATTGATCACTAGCTAGCATTGCATGCATGGTCGAGACTTGAGAGATGATCGAAGAACATGGCAAAGCATGAGATGATAAAAAATTAAGGAAGCACAAATGTTGAGGTAATGCATGTCATTTTCTTTCTAAACTGTTGATCATGATGAGCAGATGAAAAGGCTACATAATATATATAGCAGCAAATGATACGAACAATGAAAGGCTGTGATGAGATGGCTTTTCTTCCACTCACTAGCTAGGAAAGACAAATCATTGTAGGTCAAGAGTGGAGGGCTAAAGTGCAGTATCTGCTGAAAGAGAGTGCATGAAAAGGGTTAAAGGTGAGTTCAGAAACAAATGCCCTTTTGAGGGAGAAAAAGGATGAAGGGGTTATAATTATTAAGCAAGCAGTCGACAAATTTAGTAGTAGCCATGTATGAAAACAACAAGGAGGACACGTGAAGGGGGGTTAAAAAGAGATTTCAAGGGAGAGGTGGGGTGTGAGGTAACATCATTATCTCGAGAGTTTCAAAGCAAAAACGGATAATGGCAGCGGGGGAGAGAGAGAGAGAGGAAGGAGGAGTAACCCACTCACCCACGCACTCACCCACGCACCCGTGCAAGGTTTAGTTAATTCGAAAGGAAGAAGAGAGAGTGTCGCCATCTTCCACACAAAGTTGTGCGCACAAAAACCCGCAACACTTGGGTTGGGTATCCATCCACACGTGCAACACTGGATAAATCAAAAGAAAAGCCACTGTTGCTAATTTGTCCTAAACTAACCAACAACAACAAATAATTTTAGAACACCACTGCGTGAAGGAATTGAAGGCCTTTATCTGGGCTCCTTTCATGAATGCCCTCAGCCACTGCAAATTAAATGGAGTACTGGCTCTCCTCGTGATGGGGGCCATAGCCATACTGAATAAGATAGAGAGACACGCGCGTCATCTGAACTATACCATCTACCTAATCGATCTTAATAATGTAATCATAACAGTAGCACCAAATAGCCTCCTCTTCTTCTTCCCCCCACGTACGGGCGAAGTAGCCTCCAGACTCATCCACCCGTAACTGTCGGCTACTATCTAAGTGATAATATCGCGTTTGCTTCCCGAAAAACACCATTTTCACCCCCTTTAATCTAGATATGGTTTGAATATACAGCATGGCCGCCTTGATGTTCCTAGAAACATTATTGATGATGCCATGATGACGCGAAAAGTTATTCATCCCTCCGCGCACATACTGTCCTCCTCGCCATTAAAGCAGTTAAAGATTAAAACTTTCTTTAATGGGCAGTCACATGGAAAAAACTGAATTCTTCCTACAGACTTTATAATAAGATTGAATACACGTGTTTTCTATAGAGGAGGAGGAGGAGGAAGGACATAGCACGTGAGGACGAGGCATGCTTCAAGGGAGTCCACATGGGGGATGGGCAGAGCCGGCCGAACGAAACCCATCGAGAGTCCAAGTGAATGAATGAACGGCCTTGATTGGTTTGATCAAGATTAGAATAAATGAAAAACAGCTGATGAGGGGGGGACTAGCACATGGAGCTTGCAGCCTCGCACAAATGAGGTCACGAGGATCACGACCTTGTAGTTTTATTTTATAACAAAGAAGAAGAAGAAAAAGAAAAGGGTATGCTTCTGTTCAAATTCAATGCGCAGAAAGCAACTCTGTAACTTACAATAATATCACCATGACTACTATCTCACCTGGCAGGGTTGACATGAAACCTCGCTCATTTTCACTCATGATTTAAAAAAAAAAAATCCGGTTACTTGGGTAAATCTGTTGATTTTCTTATTAAAATAATATTATTTTAAATCTTTTTAAGAAATAATATCTAGGATCGAATTAATAAAATAGGTCTTAAAACTAACAGCTTCCAATTTCTCACGGGGTCACGTCCATCCCATGCCCCTTCCAGTAATTGCATGTGCTTGACCACCACCACATCGCTATCAGGTGATTGCTAGACAGGGAAGAGTCTTCGTTCTAATAATCATGGACTTGACGAGCTTAGGTTGAATATGTAGACATGTCCATAGAAGAACTTGCCCTTCCTTCCCTTCACATCAGCCCCCACTAATCAATCAATTAATTAGTGTTAACAAAATGGACTTTTACTATGAGACTAATATTAATTGCACACTATTTTTTTCAAATCCCAAATCTTTTCAGATCACCTGTAAGATTTTTTTTATGACATTTGATAAATAATAATATAAATAAAAATAGAATGATAGCGATGTTTTATGACGATGAAACGGTGATGATAATGGACGTCCTAATGGAGTATTCATACGGATGATAAAAATATCAGTAACAGTGGTGGCTGAAATGGTTATTATAAGCAAATTATTATTATTATTATTTATAAAACTTTAAAAGATAAATATATTTTTTAATGAATAAATTAAGTTATAAAATTGTTTCACCGCCACCCTTGCTTCATTGTTATCTTCTTGCTTTCATAATCGTATTTTTAAATAATTATTTATCAAGCATGGTAAGAAAAATTATGTAAATATCTACATGTAAAGTATTTTTTATCATTAAAAATGTTATTCCCTCTTAATAGTGAAGGAGTGTTTGTTCAAGGGAAAAGGAGAAGAGTTGATGAGATTAAAAACAACAAACGAGAGGATAACAACCGTAGAGAAGAGAGAGTGTGCATGTTTGGTTTTTATGATCTGAAAGAAGAGGACGCAACTCAACACTTCTCTTCTGTTCTGTTCTGCTGTCTTAAAAAAAAAAAACAAAAATCTTTTCTTTTTTCAGCTCTTTTATCTAAGAACACAGCAGCCCTCTTTGGCTTTGGTATGAATTTAATTTCCTCCATGTGTTTTATGGGTGGTGATGTTTGCTGCTGTTGTTGTTAATCAAAGATGAGAAGTGTCAATAATAGCAGCATCGAAACCGTTAACGCCGCTGCTACCGCCATCGTCTCCGCCGAGTCTCGTGTCCAGCCATCCTCTTCAACTGTTCAAGTACAACTTTTCTTTTTCTTTTTGTCTCTCGATCTGTCTGTGTGTTTGGTTAGGAAAGGAAACTGATTTCTGAGGTTTTGTTTGGACTCTATTCGTATAACTGTTATGTTTTTTTTTCCTTCTTTGCTTCATAGAAAATTTTGATCTTGTTTTGAGGAACAAAATAACTCCTTATCCTTCGACTGCGCTTTTTATCTGAGGAACAGTACATTTCCGGGGGAGATGAAAAGACTGGATCTTTTTTAGACTCCTTTGTTGTTCAAGTAATTGAGATTTTAGCTTTATTTTTAGCTTTTAATTTTTCTGGGTCCTCAAAAGTTGCAATCATAGAATAGAATTGAATGGACCTTTTCACTAGCTTATGAGCTTCTTCTTCTTCTTCTTCTTTTTTCCATGATGGAAAGTTGAATCTAAGAAGCTAAGACACATGAGATGCTTGGCTTTAGATGATGTTCAACAGCTCCTTTTTTTTCCCATGATTATTTATTTTCTTGCTGCAAATTGAGGGATTGGAAGAGACAACAAAAAAGATTCAAAACTTTTATGTTATTAGAATTAAGATCTTAGAACCCGTTGGAAAATAATATGATTCTGTGAAATACTTTATGAGAATTTGGATTTATCCATTCTACCATTTAGGATTTGCTGTCAAACCCGCCTTCTTTGACTGTCTTTTTTTCTAGATGAATTTAGATCTATGCCAGGAAAGCAGCAGTCCTGGCTCTCTCTTTCCATGGATTTCTCCAAGTTTCAAAATATGATTTGCGTGGTATTGTTCATAAGAAAATACCGTGTCTGTCTCGCTTTGATGCCTTTTGCTTTGCGATCAATAATGCATTTTATGCAATATTACTCAGGAAATATAAGATTTAATTTGATTCTTCTGGAACCAGTCATTTACAATCTCTTTTCCTTCAACAGAAAAGAAGGTGGGGAGGCTGCTGGAGTCTCTACTGGTGTTTTGGTTCTCACGGTTCTCACAAGAATAGCAAGCGAATTGGTCATGCTGTCCTTGTTCCTGAACCAGAAGTACGAGGAGCAGTATCCTCTTCAACTGAAAACCAGACTCAGTCAACTCCCAATCTGCTGTCCTTTATTGCTCCTCCCTCTTCTCCTGCTTCTTTCCTCCAGTCTGATCCCCCTTCCTCCACTCAATCACCAGCAGGATTGCTCTCTCTCACGTCCCTCTCGGCGAATGCTTATTCCCCACGCGGACCTGCATCCATTTTTGCCATAGGCCCTTATGCACATGAAACCCAGCTAGTCACACCACCTGTGTTTTCTGCTTTCACCACCGAGCCATCCACTGCTCCATTCACTCCCCCTCCGGAATCTGTTCAACTTACTACACCTTCATCTCCTGAAGTGCCATTTGCTCAACTCTTGACGTCCTCTCTGGAACGTGCTCGAAGAAACAGTGGCCCCAATCAAAAGTTTTCGCTATCTCACTATGAATTTCAGTCATATCACCCGTACCCAGGAAGCCCAGGTGGTCAAATCATCTCACCAGGATCAGCAATCTCGAATTCAGGTACCTCTTCTCCGTTCCCCGATAGACATCCTCTGCTTGAGTTCCGAATGGGTGAGGCTCCCAAGCTCCTGGGCTTCGAACAGTTTACTACTCGTAAATGGGGTTCAAGATTAGGTTCTGGATCTTTGACACCGGATGGTGTGGGGCTAGGTTCGAGGCTTGGTTCTGGTACAGCGACTCCAGATGGTATGGGATTATCCAGGCTCGGTTCCGGTACGGTGACCCCAGATGGCATGGGGCTATCGAGGCTCTGTTCTGGAACTGCCACTCCAGATGGTGCCGGCCTGCGATCCAGGCTTGGCTCAGGAACTTTGACCCCTGATTGCTTCGTGCCTGCCTCGCAAATTGGTTTCCTTTTGGAGAACCAAATTTCTGAGGTTGCATCACTTACCAACTCAGAAAATGGATCAAAAACCGAAGAAAATGTGGTTCACCACAGAGTCTCCTTTGAGTTGAGTGGTGAAGAGGTTGCGCGTTGTCTTGAAAGTAAGTCAGCGGCATCCACTAGAACTTTCCCAGAGTATCCACAGGACACCATGCCCGATGACCCAGTGAGAGGTGATAGGTTAGCAATGAATGGTGAACGTTGCATACAAAACGGGGAAGCTTCCAGTGAAATGCCTGAGAAAAATTCAGAGGAAACAGAAGAGGATCACGGCTATAGAAAGCATCGATCCATCACTCTTGGGTCAATAAAAGAGTTTAACTTCGATAACTCTAAAGGAGAAGTCTCTGATAAGCCTGCTATCAGCTCTGAGTGGTGGGCAAATGAAACGATTGCTGGGAAGGAAGCTGGACCTGCCAACAGCTGGACTTTCTTTCCTCTGCTACAGCCAGAGGTCAGCTGACATTACAATCATGAAAAAAAGACCTCTCTTCCATGTTTGGACAGTGAAGCTAATATGTTGTATTGAAAGCTAGCCTGTGAGATGCAAGTCCAAAGCCAGCACCGTTTTGGAAACGTAGATTACCATAGTCTGCATTCACATGATTGAAGGATAGATTTCACAGTACTATTTTCTCTAGTGACCAAAAGCACAAATTCTTAGAGGAAGTAGTTTGTAGGGATCCTTAGTGTGGGCACTGATAGATCATTCTTTTTTTATCTTTTCCTTATTTTAGTTACACAAAAATAGCATTTGCATATAGGTATTGTTGTCTGGATATTTTTTTTCTTTCCTTTTTCCTTTTCATGTGTAATAATAAGAGAATTTGGTTTCCTTCGACAGGTGCCCTCACTATAGTGATTCAGTGTCTCTGTGGCTGTGTATGCCCCTCCTCTTCTTGTTTCTGCGGGTTCTCTCGTTGTAGAATCCTGATGAATTGATTATATATATTAGAAAGATAAGTTTGATATTGATCTATGTACATTTTTAGGTCTCTGTGATAGTGATCCAGTCTCTGTGGCTGTACATGCCCTGTATCCTTGGCTTGCATTGCATTACATCTTTAGGTCTTCTCATACTGTTGGGTTTGGTGCGGAAGGGTCAACCTTTGTACATGCAATCACAGAGGAATTTGGTTTATATGCTCTGTTTAGATATGTCACCACTGTGTTTCAAAATGTTGTGTGCGAGTTAGCTATAGCTGGCCTGGAATACGGATTTTACATACCGTGACAGAAATCCCAACGCCAAGAATAGCTGGGGGTTAGAGAATTACACTGGTGCAGTAAAAATCACTGTTGGTGGGGTACTGCATTGAATTTCTGCTGCTGGGAAGACAAGAATAGCGTGATGGTTAATAAATGGAGATGTGTGGAATGGAGAGGGGGGGTAGCAGTGGTGGAGCACCGTAGGGCACAGAGGAAATAGGAAATACGGTGTAGGGGTACTAAGATTATCGATACAGTCATGGTCATATGTGGCTGATGCCATGCCAGCACTAGGTATGCTGGCTTGCCATTGCCTGTATTGGCAACAGAGGATAAGGCAGGCAAATAATTCTGTTAGGTAACGGCCAAGTGTCATGTCTCTGTCGCACCTACCTATCCTAACAAGTGAACCGACAGAAAAGAGAGGAACAGGCTGTCCCGTGTGACCATCAGAACTGACTGGCTTCTTCTTTGTCCACAAACCTGTTACTATTTAGATTTAGATTTAGAGTTAGAATTAGATGATGATGGGTGATGACAAGGTTATTTATAGATAGATAGATCCTTCTCACGTTGGAAATCAGTGGCCTAGGAACAGGGAGTGAATCTGGCTGCTAATCAGATGTTGTTATTACCTGTAGTTTTAGGGAGGCAACTAAGAAATCATGTCGAGGCGAGGCGAGGAGAGTGTCATGGTTGTCTCTTGGCATGCCTCTGCTTTGCTTCCAGCGTGCATTCCCTTTTGTCGATGAATCTTTATTTTCTATCTCTACAATACCTTGGTTTGCTAATATTGTCAATTTTCTAGTTTCAGGACATTTGCCAGCTTATCATAATAATAATAATAATAATAATAAGATAGTAGCCAAAACGCGTCGTGTTTCTCCCTCCCTGCATTTGATGCCTTCTTTATTTTCTATAAGAAAGCCCTTCTTGTTGTGGTCATTGGGCTATTAGTGGCATTGAAGTCCCACAGCCCATTGTTATTCAAATATTGTCCTGATCAAATACTTTTATTGGGATGGTAAATCATGCTCGACAAGTCATCAATCAGGCCTCTACACACACACACACACATACATACAAGTTTGATCAATCAGGCCTCTACACACACACACACATACAAGTTTGTGTTCGTTTATAATTGTACGATTAAACTAGATCTGCAGCTCCCTCATTTTATTTTTTATGTAAAAAAAGCCATAGGTTAAAAAAAAAAATTGAGTCGCTAGTTAAAACAATAATTTAAACAACAAAAAGAATAAAAAAATAAACTAAAAAAATAATCATACCTGAACCTATTTAGATTATTAAATAACCTAATACTAACCTAACAGGAAAAAAATCATATAAAATATAGTCAAACTTAAAAAAAAAAACATAAGTTTGTAAAAACTCAAATGAAACCTAGTCTAATCTAAAATATTTGTATCGTATTAAATCATAGACCTAGGTTAAATCAAGAAACTTAGATACCATCAACTTTAATTTTAAATAATAAAATAGTTGAAAAACTTATTAATAAAAAAACTTGCGGCACCCCTTATCACCCCCAGATAAGTGGACAAAGTTGGCATTATGCAAAAGAAGAACAAAAAGAAAAAAGGCTAATAATCAAATATTTTATTTTTATCAACTTTATTTCAAAAGAAGAACAAAAAGAAAAAAGGCTAAAAATTGAAACCCAATGAGGATGAATCTAAAAAAAACTTTTATTTCAAATAAAAAAATAGTAATTAAAAAAATTAGAACCAAAATTGAAAAATTAGAAAAATCTTAAAAGGTGAAATTAAAAATCATTTGTAACATGATAGATTATTTATAAATTAAAAATTGATAGGGGGTAAAATAAAAAACAATTATTGAAGACTAATCCAATATAATCAAACAAAAATAATAAGAAAACAAGAGTAAAAAAATTAAACCGAAAAACAAAAAAAAAAGTTAAAAAAAGGATAGAAAATAAGAAAACATTATTTTAGAAAAAATAAAAAAATAGAAAAAACTTCTTAAACTTGGCCTAATCTATAAAATTTGCATCCTGTGAAATTATTGATTCAAATTCAATCTAAAAGCATAATTCTTAAACAATTTAATTTTAAAGGATGAGATCAGTAGAAAAATATTAATTTAAACAATTTAATTTTAAAGGATGAGATCGGTAGAAAAATATTAATAAAAAACCTGTAAAAATAACAAAAAGAATTAGAAAAAAATTTGATAGAAAAAACCCAACAAGGATGCAATTTTATGAAAAAAATAAAATAAATATCTCAAATAAAATAAATATCAATTAAAATAAAAAAATATCAAATTTTAAAGATTAAAAAAATTACATGGGATAAAATTAAAAATATTTGTAAAAACCAACCAAACCCGGACAAATATCCTAAACATGGTTAAATCTTCAAAAGCTTGTAATCTATGAAACCCTAAATCCGAATCCTATCAAGAAATTTATTGTATGCCAATTTAAAAATATAAATTTTAAAAACTTGTCATAGAAAAAATTAACAAAAAAGTTTTGAGCGAATTCAATGGCCAACCGGGTCAACAAATCAAATCTATAACCTAAAACATAAAACTGAGATGATCATATAAATAGGAAAGTGAAAAAAATACTAGCAAAAATATATTAAAAAATGCTTTAAAAAAATATGGAAGTCGACTCGAGCTAATCATACATATTTTTTACCTAATAAAAGCAAACCTAAAAAATAAAGAAGCAAGATTCTTAATCAAATAAATATTAATAGATAAAATTAAAAAAAATCAATAAAATAAAAATGTAAAAAAATAGTAATTAAAAGACTTTGGACTAAATTCAATATAAAAATTAAATGAAATTAAATGTTTATGGAAAAGTCAAATGAAATTAAAGAAATTGTAAAAAAAATCCATTAAAATAATGATTAAAAATAGTAATTAAAAGAATTGTGACCAAATTTAACATAAAAATTAAATAAAAATAAATGACTAAGGGTGGAATTGAAAAAAAAATCAATCAAGAAAATGATTTAAAAAATAAATAGCAATTAAAAAAATGATTAAATTTAAAAAAATAAAAAAATCAAATAACCAAGAATGAAAGTGAAAATAAAATCCAACTAGAAATAATTAATATAAATAAAAAAAATTACAAATAATAAAAGAGGAACTAATCAAAAGAAAAAATAAATTGAAAAGTTAGTATGAGTTTTTGCATTACTAGCACGCAATCCTAAAATAAAATAAAAAAAGCAATTTTTTTATCAAACCTTGCAAAACCACCACACATACATCACTTATAGAAAAAGAGAACGCGAGTACAAATCAAATAATATTGTAAAATCATAATCACAATCAGTAAATCCAACCACATATGATTTTAAAAGACAATGAAAAGTGAAAATATACTTAGAACTAAACAATAATAACTGCTTTCTGAACAGTTATTCTCTTTTTTTTTTTTTTTTAGATTAACGTGGGTGTCCGGGCCAGATTGTGTGCACCACGACTAATCCCACGAGCCCTGAAATTAACACCCATGTAAGTCTCCAATGGCCATCATAAGAGCAATCAAGAACTCGAACCTGAGACCACAGAGGAAGCAAACCCCTTAATCTCAAATCCTTACCATTTAGCCACCACCTAGATAGTTCTGAACAGTTATTCTTGAATGTATAGGTGCTTGTTTGAGAATGTGACAAATGTTAAAATGTATTAAAATAATATTTTTAAAAATTATTTTATATATTAATATATTAAAATAATTTAAAAATATAAAAAAAATAATTTAAATAAAAAATATTCAAAAAATAGCGGTACAGTTATTCACCCTCGTCGCTGAACAGGCCCTGAATATTCCGAACCAGAGTGACCCTGCCATGACGAACGACAATTTCAGCAATGATAAAATCATATGCTCTAGTTTGCACTGAAAAAGACAATATGGCTAATAGAGAACCCATATACCACTCCATGTTTGTGTTGTCTGGTCCACTTATCCATGCCATTGGATCCTATCTCAGTCACAGGAACCTTATGATCGCACAAATTTCATGTTTAGTGTTGAATGGAAAAGGACTTGCAACTACCAGCACCTCTCCTGCTTTGACATGTAGTTGTATTCGCAGCCAAAATGATCAAGCTCAAGCCTACTGGATACGCTGCCAGTAAGCTATTTATTCATCCATTAATTAGACTAAACTTCGTGCAATTAATGGCTGTTTTTTTGGGTTGGACCTGCTGCATGCTGTGCTAGTTACACTTCTGTTTGACTGCTAAGCGCATATTGATTTTAGGTCCACCACTTTGCTGTCAACATGGAAGACTTCACTAAAATGCCAATGGACTGCTGGCATTTTTTCAGAAAAGCAGCGGACTCTTGTTTTGGTATGTCAAGGTGTCACCTTTCATTTGATGCGATTTGTTTTTTTTTTTTTTTGTTGATTGGAACTGCTATGTTTTACTTGATAATGATGGGTATTGTTAGATTGAGGCACTGAGCAATTCGGAATGTTATTGAGTTCATATTTCTTCAACAGGAAAGGAATTTTGTTATCTTGTAACAGTTCTTCCTAGGTGAACTCCTGTTAATTGGCTAGTCTTCTATTTTGAATGGCAATGTCTTCAATATTGTGTGAGAATGCAGGATAATTGAATCTTGTTGTGTTTTCAGGGTTTCTAAGCTGCAAAGGAAATTGCAATGGCTCCTTTAGTGAAAGTGGTTCTAGGCACATTTGCCTTTGCAGTATTCTTGGTGCTGGCAATTTTCCCTGCTGTTCCATTTCTGCCCATTGGGAGGACTGCGGGATCTCTTCTAGGGGCAGTACTCATGGTTATTTTCGAAGTCATATCTCCTTCTCAAGCATATGCCTCCATTGATCTTTCAATTCTTGGCCTTCTCTTTGGAACAATAGTCGTAAGTGTCTATCTTGAAAGAGCAGATGCATTTATGTACTTGAGCAAACTGCTGTCATGGAAGAGCCTTGGAGCAAAGGATTTAGTTTGTAGAGTCAGCTTATTATCTGCCATTTCAAGTGCTTTCTTTACCAATGACACTTCTTGTATGATCTTGACTGAATTTGTACTCAAAGTTGCAAAACAACACAATCTCTCGCCTCAACCTTTCTTGGTTGCTCTTGCCTCAAGCTCAAATATTGGGTCATCAGCAACTCCAATAGGCAACCCTCAAAACCTGGTTGTTGCTGTAAATGGTCAGATTCCTTTTTTGACTTTCTTTGTTGGAATTGCACCTGCAGCACTTGTAGGAGTTTTTGTGAATGCTGTAGCTATCATATGTATGTATTGGAGAGAGTTATCCTCTCATCTCAAGGAAGAAGAAGATGCAAATGTGGAAGTTGTTCCTGATGATGACACGAGTTTCTACAGGTTTTTGCCAGCCACATTGCCACATTTCCCACGCTCAAGTTCTCAAGAAAGAAGCTTCATGTTGGATATGCAGGGCTCGCCTTCAATTCATGGGAATTCGGCTTATTTTAACACGTTAAGATACAGATCTGGTGCTAGTGAGACTGACATGTTCAGGGTTCCCAGTATTATGTTAGAGTCTGCAGGAAACTCGAGAGCATGCTCGAAATGGAAACCCATAATGTGGAAATCTTGTGTGTACCTGGTGACTCTAGGGATGTTGATTGCTTTGGTGATGGGAGTAAATATGTCATGGACTGCAGTCACTGCTGCTGTTGCTCTAATGGTTCTTGATTTCAAGGATGCTCAGCCATGCCTAGAGAAGGCAAGACACCAAACTTGATACTTCCGTTATTTTCTACCTGTCTTCTTTGTTAGTTAATGAAGATTTTTACTGGTCTGTCAAGAACCTGAAGCCTTGAATCTTTCTTCTTACATTTGGCCAGGTTTCCTATTCTCTTTTGATTCTCTTTTGTGGGATGTTTATGACAATTGAAGGCTTCAATAAAACTGGATTTCCAAGCTGTTTGTGGGAATTCGTGGAGCCCTTCGCACAAATTAACCATGCTAGCGGGATAGCAGTCCTTGCAGTTCTCATCCTTATCCTCTCAAATGTGGTGTCAAATGTACCAACTGGTATGTTCATACTTCCTTTTCTCCAAGCCCTAGTTATCCATTGAATGAGATTGGCATGCATGCATGGACCCAAATTATTCTGATCAATGCAACTTCATGCATATATAATGCACGTCATCCATTTATGGGGCATTGTGACATTAATTAATATGACTGAAAAGAAACATAAAAGAAGTTTATGGTAACTCTGCCGACCGTCTCAGTTCTCTTACTGGGGGCTCGGATGGCAGCATCGGCAGCTTGTATTTCCCCGGATTATGTGAGGAAGTCATGGCTGATTTTAGCGTGGGTGAGCACAGTGGCAGGCAACCTCTCGCTATTGGGTTCGGCTGCCAATATGATAGTGTGTGAGAAGGCAAGCCGTGCCCCAGATCTTGGTTACAATTTATCTTTCTGGAGCCATCTCAAATTTGGAGTCCCCTCCACCATTATCGTCACTGCTATTGGTTTGACAATCATTAGATAGTTCCTATTTTCTGGTTACGCCGAGAGAACTTCGCGCTACAGTTGCCGATTCATTCTATCCTTCTTATTTTATGGATAATCTTGTAATATTTTGTTTGGCTTGAAAATACACTGAACTGATATATATTTTTATTTTTAGTAAAGTACAGTTTTAACTGCATATAGATCGCAGCCTCACACCACTTTGTTCTCCCTCCCTCAAAAAATGCAAATGTTTTTGGGCTCAGAACCCTCTTTGGGACTAAAAACCCTGTTGTCAACAGAGACAAGCGACCTCGGCGGCTAGGGTTATCTAAGCCTTTTAAAAGAATAAGTAAAAGTATGATAGTAGTATTTTTTATTTAAAAATACATGTTAAAATAATTTAAAATTATTGAAAAATATGAATTTCAAACAAAAAAATATTTTTTAAAAAAATACACTTAAAACATAACAATAAATGATAGTTCAAGTGCCGGCCACTGCATGTAGTGGTATCGATTGCATCTCTTTGACATCGGTTGTTAGGAGCCCACATGAGCTCTTCATCCTAAACAACCGAAAGTCAAATGGATATTTAAAGAGAGAATGTCAAAAAGGTGATATCTCAGACAAGAAAAACCCACAGGCACAAGTTCCACGACAAGCGAGTGCCCATGAAGAGCATATGCAACTTGAGTACTTCTTTCCAAACATTTTGTGCCAGAATGAGAAATCAATCCATCATGCCCACTGGGTTGATCAAGATGCGTTTGATTAATGTTTTGATGCAGAAAAGGACATAAATGCATTGCCGATGGAGATAAATATAAAGACATGGGATGGATATGCTTTTGAAGTATTTTTGGAATTAATTTATATGTTCTCAAAACAAAACACATCTCTCGTATTCTCACGGCTTTTGTGTTCAAACAGTGACCAAACAGTTTTCAAAGGGAACAAATTCTTGCACAGCAGCCACATGCTGAAAGCGAAACACATGCACATAGGCATATCACATGTGCTGGTGTTTCTTGTCACAGGATGGCCATGGAGTTCAGCTGTGTAACTCAGAGGGCGGCAGCTCTGCCATGTTGCCAGCAACAAGTTAAGAGAGATGATGAGAAAGTAGATGGGACCTGTGGGCACGTGTAGGGCTGATGGTGTGGTGGGGCTAAATCTTTAGGACCCCACTGCCTTCCTTTTCGACCCTTGGGTACATCTCCCCTTCCATCTCCGTCCCCATCTACCGTCGCAGGCCCGCCCCTTCTGTCACATTCCTATTGCAGACCATGCCTCCATATCACATCTCGCCATGTGTTTTCTATGCTTCCTTTCATTTCAGCCACTATCTTCGAGTTTTTGTGCACAAAAAAACCTCTCAGATTGAGTGTGTGTTACGTCTAGTGTTCCACGAGGGTACCCGCCTGAAAAGACATTAAAAATATCCGCACAAAGAAAATCAGGTTGGATAAAAAAATAAAAAAACATTAAATCTATATATTTTTGGTTTTTTTCCTGTATTTGTATCCATATTCCGCAAAGAATAAATAATAATTTTTTAAAAAATATAAAATATAAAAAATTTATTTTAAAAGTTTTGAGTGTTGTAACAATATTAAACTCAATAATCTTGTATATGATAGTTATGCTAGACCGAAAAGCATGAAATCTTACAAACAAGCTTAACCCTATAAGGTCTAGTTACAATGTCTGACCTGGTGCTAGGGACGGAGCTATAATTATTTGTTAAGGGAGTCAAAATTAATATAACAAGATATAATATTTGTTTTAATTTATTATGCATGAGTTGTAAAAAAACCCTGTATAATTTAGTTTTATTCAAATAACTTACTACAAACATATAATGATCTTTGTATAAGATAAAAGGTTTGGAGCAATATCGAATTAAGTCAAAGCAATGAAGTTAATTTCATCTTCATAATATATCCATCACGTTAATGTTATTGATCTTTATACCTATCAAATATAAACATACAAAGTATATAAGAAACATTAGCTAAAGCAAAACATTATTTATATTTGATAAACTTTGAAATAGAGTAAAAAATAATTCTTACATATTTATTTTAATTGGACTCATCGTTCTTTCATATAATAGAAATAATCGATTATCATATCAATTATGAATCTTTCAACAATTTTTTTCTATATAGACAATCAAATAATTTGCAAGAAAATCATTCTTCATCCGATTGTTAAGTCTTATTTTAACAATCTTTATTACTAAAAAAAACTCATTCAGTAGTTGCTATCAAAACATGAAGAATCAAAATAAGCCGAGTCAACCTGTCAATTAATAGATAAATTATTAATTTTTCTATTCCAACCAATCCAGGATATAGATGATTGAGTAGATCAAGCTCATAATATTGCAACTGAAGTCTCAAATGAATTTTTTCATTGTCAGAAAAATCTTCAAGATAGAACTTGTCACTAATAAGCATATATCTTCAACATTGAATAATTTATAGCTATTTCTATGATTTAAAGTTGTGCTCAACTTAAAAAGCTCGATTACTTGCTTATTCAAGTTATTATTTAGCTCTTGTAATTGTTGATCAATTATAGCTGTAAATATATTAACTCAGTAGTGATATTCAACTGTTACTGATTTTTTTAATAGTGAGATCGTCCCACATTAAAAAACAAGTTTCCATACCAGGAACTTCAATATCTTAATGCTTACAAAATGATGTCACTTCTTTTAAAAGAGTTTCTCAACCATCTCTTGGCTTCTGAATTAAAGTCTTTATGATAGTCACTAAATGCATGGCATTTAAAATGTCTTGAGATTTTTATTGCAAGACTTGGAAAAACACATCAATAATTCTTACAACATTCTTCATTATAAGTAAGATGAATACAAAATCAAATAACAATAACAACTTAAATGAAAAGGCCGCATCACCATGTTAAGAATAAATAAACTGAAGCAATTTGGGGTTGCTCAATCATAACTTCAACATTACATATTATAGTTAGTTCACTAGGTTATAAGTATTCAAAAAAGAAATCAATTCATTAGGTTGTGAGTTTTCAAAAAAAGAATCAATCCTTCTTATTTTATTTATGGCTCAACCTAAAATCAAAACATATATCATGAGAAAAAATTGATAATTTTGGTGGTCATGTTAAAAATAAAATATATAAAAAAATCTAAGCATGATCAAAATAAACCAATAAAATATATCTAATAAATTAGAAAAAAATCACAATAACAAGAAAATAATTGGTAGAACTAGCATATCTAAAAAAAAAAAGTCAAAATTATAGAATTATAAAAATACCTCATTAAATTATTAATAAATATCTCAAAACAAAACAAAGATAGATTTTAAATTTAAGTTATCTTATTTTGTTTAATGATAGATAATTAATTGGTGGCTCGGCTTCAATCTTTTCACAAGAAAATTTTGCTTGCAATTTGTATTTTTATTTTTGTTTTTGATCGGCTGCAGGATTTATATTAGGACTGCGTAACATAAAATACATAAATGACTTTATATTCTTTTCTTTCCACGTGAGTATATAAAATCAAGAGTAAATTCAAAAAAAAATCAAGACTAAAGTCACACTTAATTACTAGTCACACTTAATTACTGTAAGAAGGTCCATCTTTTTTAAAATAAAAAAATATAACATTTCCTCACACTTAATTACGAAGTAATAAAAAATATTTAAATGTATTAAAGGGGCTAGGGCCCCTACTTGCCCCCATTTACTTCTACCCCTGCCTGATGTTGAGTGTCTTGCAACCATGTCATTCCTTGACATTTAGGGCATGACAGGCCTAATATTATCAGGTCTGGCAATAATACTAAACCTGGTAGCCTGGAGTCTAGTCGACATGTCATTCCTTAGCGTTTGAGGCAAAACATTATATCTCTAACCATTCTTTTAATACCAAATATATACCATAAAAAAAAAAATCTCAACCCCAACTGGATGCTTAACAAATTTTTTTGGCAATGACAATTATTTGAGAAATTAATTTTTTTTTAATTTATTTTAACTATTCAATATTATTAGAATTTTTTAGTTTTTTCTATATATAAAGTTGTAATAACATTTTGACAAGGAAGACATAAATGAATAAAATAAAATATTTTTTAATTTTTACTACAATCACCACCACCACCACCACCACTAACATCATTATTATAATTATCATAATAATTACTAATATTAATATCATCACCATAATTATAGACATCATAACCATTACAGCCATCATTATAATCTGTTGCTATTACTATTATTGAAATAAAAAAATCACAAACTTGATTTTATGAATAAAATTAAAAATCATAAATTTTTTGACAAAAAGGTAAAGGAAACAATTCAAAAAATCAAAAGAAAAAGGATCAAACTAAAAAAATATTATTACTGCTGAAAAAAATCATAAGTTTGATTTGAAGAATAAAATTACAGATGATAACAACTTTGGCAAAAGTGCCAAGGAAAAAAATAAGAAATCAAAAATAGAATGACCAAATCGAAAAGCATCATATACATAAAATAAAAATGAAAAACTAAATTAAAAATAGATAAAACTTTAACAAAAAAGCAAAGGACTAAAATTAAAAAATTAAAACTAAGATGATGGATTATAAACACTAACAAAAATTATGGATGAATTTAGATTTTAGCTAGGAAAGAGATATGAAGGAAAAGAATAAAGTAAATGCCACTGACGATAAACTGACTATTCTTAGGTTACACGCACCGTTTATAATGCAAGAGAACACAATGGAGAACAAAATGGCATAGCAAAATGATGATTTTAACCTTTAAGAGACACCACCTCCCACATGTTGATGTGTGTATAACATGCGCTAATATCATTTTTAACTAAAATAATAATAATAATAAAATGGAAAATTATGATACCACCCTTTACAGATCCATAAATTACAAAAAAAAAAAAAAATTTGAAAAGACAATGATACCCTTGCATTAATGCCTTACTATTTTTAAATCCAAGGTTAAATTTGTAACTATACTATATACTAGAATGTGAAAATACTGAAAAGATGATTTGCTAGAGTTTAATAATTTTTTATTTTTAAAGATAACAAAGTCATTTCACCATGTATAAATATGATAAAAAAAACAATAAATCTTTGGATAATTATTAAATAACAAATTGACAAGAGTGAAAATATTATTTACCCATAAAAAGCAACATTATGAGACTTTTTCAAAGGGTTAAATCATTATTTTAATATTCAAATCTACAATATACAAAAGCATATCCACAATGAAAATTTCACACTTTTAGCTACATGTTTGTGGTTCAAAATAAATATTTTAGTTAATTTTATTTTTTTATTTTTATCTTTCTATTTTGTATTATTATGTTTTTTAGCCTTTTTTATTTAAAGAAAATAGTTTTTCCATTTTATCTTTTTTATTATCCAGCATTACTAATGTTTTTCATTTTTTAAATATAAATAGTTGTAACAAGTTTTTTGCAAATGAGATATGAATGGATAGAATTATATTAAAAAAAAACCTATATATTTTTATAACTAGTATACATATACATTCACAAATAAAAAATACCATGATATAGAAGGAAATAATATATATATATATATATGTGTGTGTGTGTGTGTGTGAAAAAGTAAAAAAGTGATTGTATGGACATGCACAGTTGCTAGAAATGGAGAAGCTTAATAGAACGCTTGGTGACTTTTGTTTTAACCATTTAATTAGTTAAATGGCTTATACTTTTTGTACTGGATTTTATATACATTTGTTTTTCAAGTTTTGATTTTATAAAATCTAAAATAATTTATTTGTTTTTTATTCACGAAAACATATATTTATTTATTATATATATAAAAATCTATCTTATAATATTTTTAATTAAACACGTATTTTTTGAAACTGTAAATAAAAAACCTGTCAAAATACTAAACACAGATTAAAGACTTGTAAGTTACGGAGTATTTATATAACGATTCACATTCAACCACATACTAAACCCTAAATCCAAAAATAAAAATAAAAATCGCATGGCATGGAGAGTTGAAATTGGCGTCACAAAATCAAAGCCACACCCTTTTGGGCCAGGGAGACACCTGCACCCATCTTCATGTTGGGTCTTCATGTGCCAATGCCTGATTTTATGTTGAGGTGGAGACACTCGTACGTTTAATTTTTTTTAGATCTACACGCGTATGTGCCCAGTCCTGTATGAAGCAAGATCATGTCCTCGTCCAGTCTCCTCTTGGATTAGGGATGTGACACCGTCTAACTTCACATTAAAATATTACGTGTTCATCTTTAATTATTTTTAAGTACAATCATAAGCTACATCTAATGTTTTTTGGGCTCATTGTATAAGTTAAACCTAATGCTTATTAGATCGAGTGCATAGCTTAAAAGTAATTTTATACTGACTTTTTTACATTCTATGTCTGGATTAATAATTATAATAATTATTATATTCTATTAAATACAAATAATTATTTTATATTTATATTAATTAGATGTGATAGTACAAACAATAAAATAATATTATTTTATTTATATAAAATTATATTTTTATTTTTTTTACGTTGCATGAACATGTTAAGTCAGGTAATATAAAAAAAATATATAAAAAAGAGAAAAAAAATATACAGAAGAGGTTCAAAACTTTATATTCTCAGACGTAAACACATTCTCTACTTCTTTTTCCTGAATTCTACATCTTCTCTCCTTTCATCTTCTTTATCTTCATAAAAACTCATTAATATTTTTATTAATATATTTTACTATTCTAAAATATCTCATACTGACTTGATTTTTAAACGGTTTCCATCAATATTTTTAGAAGTTTTTAAGAGACTTTGTGTATATATTTCTTCAAGAAATGATTTATATCTCTTGATAAAATTAATTAAAGAAAAAACCAGTATAAAACACATTATACAATGTGTAAGGATTTTTAGGAATAATTTTTTTCAAAACCTCATCAACAACAATAACACAAGCATTAAATCAGTCGCCACTTAATTCATACTTGATATTTGTATATCAAGATTAACTTTTGCATTACATGGATATTATTTATACATAGGTTAATGGATTTATGAGGATTTTTAATATAAAATATATTGAAATACCATTAACTGCATGACTATAAACTTGATGATTTATTTATTTTTATTTTTGATGGTTACATTATTAAATGTGGTGTTTAAGGTTGTGCCATGATTATATTTTTTTAAATAAAAATAGTTTTTTAAAAAATAACTTTAAAAATTATTACCAAACTATCAAAAATGCCCAAAACCTATATCCAAATTAGTGTATTCATAATGCATTTTTGCCTCATTTTTTCTTAAAGTTTTGACGCAGAACACCCATCAAACATATACATTACATTAAACAAGCTTTGGAATAAAATTCCATAATTTTAATGGGAAGTTACAACAAAAACTTAATCATGTAGTAAATCCATGCTAGTCCATGATGTTCATTGCAAATATTAGCATACAAGATTAATAATAGAAGCGAGCAAGGGAGTGTTTGAAAATATAATTATATTTAAAATTTAAATTTTTTTAATTTTTTTTATTGTTTTAAAGTGCTGATTTTAAAATTAATTTTTAAAAAATTAAAAAATTATTTTAATATAAAAAATATTTTAAAAACAAATAAAATAATAAATTTCCGAGCGTCACCATAGACCAAAAGAATCAAAATCAACAAATCCACACTGCAATAATAATAATAATGTTTTTTTATTAAAACAAATTGTAGTAGTGGCAGCAGTGAGTAGTCCTGTTATTATATTATTAATAGAGCAAGAATCGAGCACATACAGAGCTCATGTCTTGGGACGGTCTCCCCCGCCCCATTTCTATCAAAATCTCTCTCTATTTCTAGCGCGATCTCTTATGATCTCTTCACGAACTTGCAAATTCAAAATCTTTTTCTCACTTTCTCACTTCTTAGATGCAGATTTTAATTGGGTTTCTTTTAATTTTGCTTCTTTCACTCTCTAAAGTGGAAACATTGAAGACTTGTTGCTCTATTCAATCACCTGGTCTCCCTCTACTTTAGCTTCTTCACTGCTTCATCAATTGCGTGGAAAAAGTAGGTGTTTTTCTTATGCCCCATTTTGTGTTTTTTTTTTCCTTACTAATGTTTTGAACGGAGTGGATTAAGTTTTGGTGTTTGCTGTTTTTTTTTTTTGTGGAATTTTAGATCTGTATTGGTAAAGTTTTCTTCTTTGTAGCAATTTGAGATCTTTAGAGTCTGTTTGGTTCCTGAGAAAATAGGATTGAATGAAGAGAATGGGAAAGAAACTGAGTGGAGGTATCCACTCTGTGCCCACTCTACTTGCTGTTGTTTTTGTAAAAAAATTGTAAATTCTGAGACTAATAATTGTGATAGAGATATTAAAGGATTGATTTTGGGTTTTTCCAGTTCTTATATATATATATATATCTGTAAGTATTGGAATAAAGGGTTGAATGAAGAGAATGGGAAAGAAACTGAGTGGAGGTATCCACTTTGTGCTCACTCTACTTTCTGTTGTTGTAAAAAAATTGTAAATTTTGAGACCAATAATTGTGATCATGATATTGAAGGATTGATTTTGGGTTTTTCCAGTTCTTATATTTATATCTGTAAGTATTGGAATAAAGGGTTTTTTTTTTCCCCGGAAAATTATATTTGATGTTTCTTTCCATTATTGAAGTCAAATGGGTATTCATGGAATTAGCGTCAGAAGCTGTTTGATAGACCTAGAAAGCACTCGAAAGTGGATTTTTGGGCTGATTTTTGACTTCCTACCAGTGTTTCCAGTAGACCTGTTTCGTACCTGAACTCTCATTGACTCATACAAAGGTTCTGCTAGAATTAAGAAGATGAAACCACACATGGATTCTTTTCATGTCGATGTGTTTATGGGATAATTAAAACTCTATTGTAAACTAGTCACAAGATGTTTCTGATGGTGTTAGTGATTAATGTTCTGTGAACTTCATAGTTTTGGATAATTTGTGTTATTTTTGAAGATGCTAAGTTTCTTAAGAGAACTGAAGACGGGCCTTTTCCATTTATGTCTGCAGGTTTATAATTTCTGACCGTTTTCAATGTCACTCAAAATCTGCCCCCCAGAATGTTAGCCTCAATTTTCATGAAACTCCTTCAGTGAACTTAATTGTTGAACTTTCTAAGACCTCAAGCTCAAGCTTTTTAGGGTTTTCATGTGGTTCATAACTTCATACCTAGGTGCTATATTATTATGTTTGATATCCGAATGGATTAGCTTTGGGAGAACTTTGCATGGTGATTCTTTGTAAATAAAAAAATTAATTTTTTTTTTGAGAAAAAGATGCCTTCGTGGTGGGGAAAGTCATCATCTAAAGAACTGAAGAAGAAAGCAAACAAGGAAAGTTTCATTGATACATTACACAGAAGATTTAAGAGTCCATCTGATGGTAACCTTAATGGTAGATCTGGAGGTTCTCGAAGATGTTGCAGTGACACAATTTCAGAGAGGGGATCTCAATCTCGAGCAGTATCAAGATCACCTTCACCTTCATCAAAACATGTTTCTAGGTGCCAGAGTTTTGCTGAGAGGCCCCATGCCCAACCACTCCCCCTTCCTGGCGTGCACCCTGCAAATGTGGGGCGCACAGACTCTGGAATTAGTATATTGACTAAACCAAGATTGGAAAAGGGTGCAAATTCGTCATTGTTTTTGCCCCTACCAAGACCAGGATGCATTCGTAATAGGCCCAATCCACCAGATTTAGATGGGGATTTGGCCACTGCTTCAGTTTCCAGTGAGAGCGCCACTGATAGTGATGATCCTGCTGACTCAAGTCATCGTAGTCCTCCAGCAACTGACTATGACCTTGGGACCAGAACCAAGACTAGCAGCCCTTCCAGGTAAGCCTTTGTATAATTTGTTAAATGTTCATTATTTGTGGTTTCTTCCATCATTCATTTAACTCATCCCTGATGAATGTACTACATTTTCTCCTGAAGTGCAATGCTCAAGGATCAGTGCACTATTGTGAGCCATTCAAACTCAAAAGAGGCAAAGAAACCAGCTAGTCTTTCTTTTGGTAATCACACCTCCTCTACATCACCCAAACAGAGACCTATAAGCAGTCATGTGCTGAATCTACAGGTTCCGCAACATGTTGCTTCCGGCAGTGCACCAGACAGCTCCATGTCAAGTCCTTCCAGAAGTCCCATGAGAGCATCTAGCACCGAGCAAGTCATAAACTCTGCTTTCTGGGCAGGCAAGCCATACCCAGATGTCAATTTTTTAGGATCTGGCCACTGCTCCAGTCCTGGTTCAGGCTACAACTCTGGACATAACTCAATGGGAGGGGATATGTCAGGACAGTTATTCTGGCAACAAAGCAGGGGTAGCCCTGAATGTTCTCCGATCCCTAGTCCTAGAATGACCAGCCCTGGCCCCAGCTCCAGAGTCCAGAGTGGTGCTGTTACACCAATTCATCCCAGAGCAGGAGGGACGATCATTGAGTCCCAGACAAGCTGGACAGATGATGGGAAACAACAAAGCCACCGGTTGCCCCTCCCTCCTGTAACAATTTCCAGCCCCTCTCCCTTTTCTCATTCAAACTCAGCAGCAGCATCTCCGTCTGTGCCACGAAGTCCAGGAAGGCAAGAGAATCCAACAAGCCCAGGATCTCGCTGGAAAAAAGGAAAGCTTCTGGGTAGAGGCACATTTGGACATGTCTATGTTGGATTTAACAGGTATAAACCCCAAAAGCAAACGCTTGAATTTGTTTGATTTATCAATATTGCATGTAAATTCTCATGGATGCATTATGCTCCAACTGTTTGCAACCTGCACTATAACCTAGTAGAGATGCCTAGTTGAGACCGTTGTTAGTCAGTTAAGTTGACTATTTGTTTGTGGTGCCATTCTTATGAGAACCTACATGATTGATTGACAGTTTTTATTGAATGACATTTTAAACTATTCCTAAGTTTCCAAATGTTTGTGAAATTGAGGACTACATGTCTGATTTTACTTTTACAATCGGGCAGTGAACGTGGCGAATTGTGTGCAATGAAGGAGGTGACATTATTTTCAGATGATGCTAAGTCAAAAGAGAGTGCTAAGCAGTTGATGCAGGTAAGTTGATCACCCCTTAGCAATGAAGTTTCTTGTGACAACACGATAAACTTTTCTGCTTGCATATATTTTTTATATATTATTTAACTTGTAAATAGCTTTGAAAGAAGTTCTTACATTCAGTCTTTTGACAGGAAATTTCTCTTTTAAGCCGTTTACAACACCCAAACATTGTGCAGTACCATGGATCTGAGACGGTATGTCTCTTATGTGCTGTTCTTTATCTTTTGCATGCAAGTGCTATTGAATTTAACCTCTTGTATTCATATTGAAACTTGTGTTGTTGGTACCATAACCTTTGGCTCTTTATAAGTCCTTTTATGTTAGGGTTAGAATAACAGTCAATGGTCAGTGATCATGAAACCTAATTATTGGGTTTGAATAACAGTCAATGGTCAGTGATCATAAAACCTAATTATTGATACTCTAGAGATTAAATTTTGGGTCATGTTGGCTTGCTTAACTGCGTAGTGCAATAAGTTGGCAGGTAGTATTTCTGCTTTGTGTGCAATTTGCTATTTCAAGGGACAATTGTAAGTACTACACTTCATTAACAAAACCTTCAAATGATTTCTTGAACAGGTTGGTGACCGGCTTTATATATACTTGGAGTATGTATCTGGTGGGTCCATATATAAACTTCTCCAGGAATATGGCCAATTGGGCGAGCTAGTTATTCGTAGTTATACCCAGCAAATCTTGTCAGGACTTGCATTTTTGCATTCTAAAAGCACTGTTCATAGGTGAGTGGACTTTCCTCGTTTTGATCTGCTAGATAATAACAATTTATTTGATCATCTTTACAATTGTTAATATTCTCTTGCTGTTCCTCAAATTTTTTTTTCTTGATAAATATCTTGCTTTCCTCTTCAGAGATATCAAAGGAGCAAACATTCTTGTAGATCCAAATGGTCGTGTTAAATTAGCTGATTTTGGCATGGCAAAACACGTAAGTGTGTAAACAGTTATTTTTCTCTCCAAAAGACGATGAATTTCATATTGAACCGGAGCTGATATATGTATATTTATGGATATGGAGTTTGTTGAATGCTGCATATGACAACTTGGTAGCTTGCATAATCCCTTGCCAGCAAGTAAAATTACCTTGTGAAGACTGATTTTTTAAGTTTAAATTCCTTGGGTGCATGCACTAGGTGCAAAAATTAAAGAAAAAAAAAAATTATGTGCTGCTGAGTACAGTCTGATATACTTTTACTGCTACTCCCTCTCTTACGGTCAATCCTAGTAGCTGAGCTAACCTAATCTTTGCTTTGCAGATCACTGGGCAGTCATGTCCACTATCATTCAAGGGAAGTCCTTATTGGATGGCACCTGAGGTCAGAATCTTTTCTTGCTCAACTTTCTAGTCCTTATAATGGCATTTCCATATTATACTCAACCATCTTTTTCATTGTTTTCTCAGGTTATAAAGAACTCAAATGGTTGCAATCTTGCTGTGGATATATGGAGTCTTGGATGCACTGTTTTGGAGATGGCTACCACAAAACCACCTTGGAGCCAGTTTGAAGGAGTAATTCCTATAGACAATATTTAATTTAATGCTGTCTAAAATCTAAATATTTTAGTTGATCAAAGGAAACTGGCACAAATTATTTCTCATGTATCCTGACACGTGCTTCTCATTTATGAAGAATTTACAGGTATTAGATTTTGTTCTTTCTTCTCATGTACGATGTTTTCATGTCGTGAAGGTTGCTGCCATGTTTAAAATTGGAAATAGTAAGGATCTCCCAACAATTCCAGATCACCTCTCAGATGAAGGAAAAGATTTTGTAAGGCAATGTTTGCAACGTAATCCACTACATCGACCTACAGCTGCCCAGCTTTTAGAGCATCCTTTCGTAAAATCAGCAGCACCTTTAGAAAGACCTATTTCAAGCCCTGAACCTACTGATCCACCCCCTGGAGTTACAAATGGAGTTAAAGCTATGGTATGTTCCTTTGTTCATGTTGTTCCTTCAATTTCTACGGAGATCTAATTTTGCATGCTTGGATAGTTGGCTGCATTTATTCCCCTTCATGTGAGATGAAGGAAAGGCTTGGTAAGGCAATTTTAAGCTCTGAAAATGTTTGTTTTAAATAGCAAATTCATCATGTTAAATTTATCTCTGATATTGTGCTGAAATACATTTCATTTGTAGTCCAATGATGTCATGTTAAATATATGAATTTTTACCGTTGTCTATTAAAAAAGTATGGGAAGAAGTTTGGTTATACAAGTTGTCATCTCCTAACTTTTCATCACAATAACCTTACAGTTCGGTGAAGATTGCTCTCTCTGAATTTTTCTGAGATGTTTGTGCTCTGAAGGATACAAGCAGAATTTGTAGTGAAGAGGATGTATGCATCGGATGAGAGGCTTCACATCCTATATTTTTTTGTTTTGTATATTATGCATGTGCCAAATGCATTTATATTTATGAAGTCAATAAACTGGTATGTCTGGGGTGGAAGGTTACTTGACTGTTATTGTTTGGCAGTATGACGTAGGAGAAACCTATTTATCTGTCACTGAAAGCAGAGGAAAATCATGAGAGCTTAAACAAGCTGTTTTTCATGTCTCTTACAATCATTCTGCTTTTGGATACCTGCCATGTTAAGTGTTTCTGTGGTTTATTCACCATGTTTCAGGGCATTAATCAAGCAAGAAACTTTCCCACCTTGGATTCAGAGAGACTTGCAGTTCATTCATCTAGAGTTTCAAAAACTGGTCTGCATGCCAGGTATCTATCTCTCTCATAATATCACTGGCATCACTGCAATCATCATTTCATCATCTTATGATCTGATTTCAATTCCCAAATCTGTAGTGATTTACATATACCAAGGAACATATCATGCCCTGTTTCTCCCACTGGAAGCCCTCTCTTTCATTCGAGGTCACCACAACACCTAAATGGAAGAATGTCTCCTTCACCTATAGCTAGCCCGCGGACCACTTCAGGCTCATCCACACCTCTGACTAGTGGAACTGGTGCTATACCTTTTAATCACTTGAAACAGTCAGTTTACTTGCAAGAGGGTTTTGGAAACATGCCATATCACACAAATGGTATATATGCCAATGGCTTGGCTTATCATGATTCCAGTCCTGATCTTTTTCGAGGAATGCAGCCTGGCTCTCCCATCTTCTCAGAGCTGGTTCCCTGTGAAAATGATCTCATAGGAAAGCAGCTTGGAAGGCCTACTCAAGGGGAACCTTATGATGGGCAGTCAGTCTTGGCTGTTCGAGTGTCTCGGAAGCTTTTGAGGGATCATGTGAAAATGAAACCATCCCTGGATCTAAGTCCCAACTCTCCTTTACCCAGTAGAACCGGAGGTATATAATCTAATGCATTTTTGTGGACTGACGGATCAAAGCAAGCTTTCAAGATTTTGAGACTCATTTTGGTTAAATATGATTGTTTTATTCATCACATTAACAGCTGAGGAAACTAGCATGTTCAATAAAGGGAAGGAAATGTGGAATAAGTTTAAAGGTGATGAGACTTGGCTGGAGGCAGATTGATCAGCGTGGTTCCAAGCTTATGCATTTAGATAAATGCATGCCTCTCTGAAAATATTCTTTCTGGTCAGATCTTCAGATGCACTGAAATGGAGCTTGCTAACTAAACTGAGAAACTTGCTCTTGTGGCCATTTTGTGGTGACATGCATTGCGAACTTGCACACACTTGACGAATCGCTCTAGCACTCAAACTGATTAAGGTGAAAGACTACATCCCCCCTTGCATTGCGTTGCATCTCATGATCCGTTGTATGGCAGTTCCTTCAGTATGGAAATTATTCGTGGCATTGAGAATTGTATATTCCTTTAGATCATGGTATAAAAAAAACAAATATCAAGCAAGTGCAATTACTACTTTTTTGGACAACCTTTTTTTTGGGTCTGAAAGTGCTGTACAGAAGATGAACTGAATCGGGGCTAGAAATTTGTTTACGAAGCAGATGTGGATTTGTCGAGCCTGCGTGTGCTTGTTTCTTGGAGTATTTTTATGCTGGCTCAGATTAACTGTTGCCTTATAGTCGATTCAAGCTGATTTGTATGTACAGTATCACTAGTTATTGAAAAGAATCTAATCCAGTGATTTCTGAATTTTCGATTTCTCATCAAGTTACTGAATGATAACGTTTCAAGCATATGCTTCGAAGCCTATCATGAGTTACAGAGCCAATCTATATATATACGTAGGCAATTTGTATATATGCAGACACAATTTATAAATTTATGAATTAATAAAATAAGTAAAAATTACAATAGATTAAAATAATACGAGTAGGATCTCATTTTATATAATCCCAAGAAAGTGAATCGTCTGAGAACTCACTGTGAAATGAGAAAGTTTGAGATTCAAGCTTTAGAAATTGAATGCTCAATTTTAACATTGCTGAAGCTCCTTAATTCTAGTGAAAGGTAAATCTGGCTAGGAAAGAACTGGACCAACTCCAAATTATTGATTCCATATTCATGGCATGTGTGGTTTCACGCGTGCAGATTGAAATGACTTTACTTGCAATGAGACGTAAAGACTAAAGAGTTTCAAGCAGATGGCTTCTTATTGAGAACTTGCAGCATAATCTTTGCAGGGCAGAATCTCCTTATTGGAATCAGTTTTATGACGTTTATGAAGGAGTTGAGCCTCTACGGACCAAATCTAAGCTGAAATCCCAGAGTTTCGTAGCCAACTCAGCATCATTTGCCTGTAAACTCGCCTTGGCTATGCTGCTGTCAGCAAAATACTGCCCGCTCATGCCTTTAACTTTTGGATGCAACGCTACGTAGCATGTAGTTGCTGCCCCCTACACCCAGATTGATTCAAAAACAGAGCATGCATGACTTCAAAAGCCTGTGTAATCTACAGAAAATCCATTATTTCAAATCAATTCTCACAAGAAAACTGGACAGAGTTTTGTTTCCATCAAAACTTGTGGTGCAAGAAGACATGCACGAGCACACATACACAGAGAGGAAGAGAGGATGCAAGCAATTCTAAAGACATTATCCGATTAATATTTACTTAATTGTTTTTTCTCAGTTAATTATGAGTACCTGCTGAACATTTTTGATGACGTACTTACCAACAAGACCAACAAGACCTGCATAAAACCCACATCATCAGCACTAAAATTAAAATCCCAGCTGACTTTCATCAGATACATCCAAGAGAAGAACATGGGATTTTAACCTGAAAAAAATGATATTAAATCTTAGCTAAACTTTCTCCATGATGAGGCAAACAAGGGTTTTACAATATCCATCCTTGTATTATGGAAGGTTCATTAACTGTGTGATTCAGTGAAAAGTGAAGCACCTAAAAAAGAAAGAAAGAAAGAAAGAAAACTGTTCAGTTTTTTCGCAGAATATGGGCAAGACAGCCTCTGAAAGATAACGTTGCAATTGTGAAGGCCAATAATTCTCAGTCTCGACTGAGCAAGGAGGTTTGAGCATCAACTCTCCTCCCCCCTGGCAGTTGGCAATTGACTGAAGAGGTATGAACATAAATCATGGTTGAAGTTGCCTTTGATTATTTTAACACTCCAAATCTTTTGAAATATATTTGTTGTCCATGGAGTAAGAAAATGAGATCATTTGCCAACACGGTTTTCTTCATCAAACCAAAGCAGAAAAAGTTGTTTCCATCAGCAAAAATCAAAAGCTAATCTACTATGAAAAATAAGTAAAATACCTGTGAGAAAACTGTAATGCCGAAAAAGGTTGGTGGCTATCAATCCCGGATGAACTGAATTTGCAGTTACCTCCACCCTGTCTTCCTGATTGAACAATATATCATCAACATGTTGCGGCAACTTAACATTATCATAACTACCACATTCTACTTCATATTAGACAGAGGAGAGCATTAATTGTGAATTATAACAATAGATTGTCCCTCCTTCAAATTGGAAGAATCCGGTATTTACTTATTGCTGTCTATACACAGCCAATCAACTGAGAAAAACACAATGACCGAAAACTTCAGGTACCAAGGCCAAGGAAGTTCTGCCAAGAGAAAATCCAAGTTTATAGCAAAGAGATAGTGTACACTGACATAGCTTAAAAAATATCATTTCTGGAAGCTCAACAGCACTGTACAGTGCAAGTTCATTAATATGCTTGAACAAATAACACACCTTTAGTTGTCTTCCAAGCTCATTAGCATGCAAAATATTTGCAAGCTTCGACTGACCATATGCAGATAAACTGTTATACCTGTACAATCACGTTCACTATATGTTAAGAGGAAAGCTATATCTTGCAAAACACATTCACTACATGTGTCCTAAGAATAATTTTGCAAAACTGACTAAACATTCATTACAAATTATCAAGAACTATGTTTAGCAATCAATCTCACTTTATGACAAGCTTTAGTAGTAAAAAATGGGGGCAACAAACAGCAAATTCCCCACAAATTCAGTTACAAATGACATCATATACTGAACACATTTGATGTTCTACACTATTGACTAGCCACAACCTGAATGATTAATAAACTGGTGTTTCCCCATTTTGCTCCATGCCTATCCTTACAGGGATTTGCTATGCTAAACACAACTGTGCTCGAAATTCAACTCAATTTTGTTAAAAATTTGCAAGAATTTTCAAATGCTATGTCAAAATCATTTGTAATTATCCAGACCAGAATGCTTAACATGAACAAATAAAATAGACCTCCAAAAGTGAGATCCATGCAATTCTGTGTTGAGATGTGGTTCTACCCGGATGGATCATTGAGTTTAGCAAAACGAATCCCTTCTGGGTATGAGAATTTGTGCCGGCGTGATGAGACATTCACAATCCTTCCTTCTTTCCTGCTTGCGCGAGCTGTCTTTCTAATGGTTTCCATCAGTAAATTCGTCAACAGAAAATGACCTGCAATATCAGAGTCTCAAGTATTAAAAAAACACATCACACGATTGACTCCATTGGATTGATCAAGCTATTTTGTATACATTTAACAGTTTCTTCATCCCACCATCCTGAGCTAAAAAGGAACCCTCCAACACATGCCTGCGCTTGTTCACCCATGCAAATCTCAAAAAAAAAAATACAGACAAAGGTGGAAGCAGGAAGCTTTTTAACATTCAAACAATTGACAGTTCATTTAAAAAAGAAAAATGTACTCACCGACATGGTTTGTTGCGAATTGAAGTTCTATGTTGTCTCTGGAAAGCATGAATGGCGTTGCCATGATTCCTGCATTGTTACTAACAAATGTATATCTGCTTTCAGTGCAGGTTGTCACAAAGTGAAAACATCAAAAGGTTCTGGGTGTAAGCAAAACGAAAATACTAAGCAAATTAGAGCCCGTAAATCATTTTTCCTGTTATCCAATTAACTTACATGAGAAGGTTTAAGGGAAGATTCAAGGACTTGAAGTCTTCTGCAAATTTCTTTACTGATGCCATGGAACTTAAATCCAAATCCATGGCATCAAGCTTTGCATTAGGGTTTCCCTTAACAATTGCTTCTTTGACCGCCCTGCCAGCTTCCAGATTCCTCACTCCCATAACTACATGAACACCCCGTAATGCAAGCACCCGTGCAGTTTCTGCTCCAATCCCACTTGATGCTCCTGCAGCATAATACATCCATGATCATCAAATAAAAAAGTATCCCTAATGCTTGCTTTCAAATGATCACTTTTTTCGGGTTTAAAAACAAATTGACCTGTGACAATGGCAGTCAGACCAGAGCCATCAATCCCTTGTGTAACATCTTCAGCTGTGGAAGAAGCTGAGAACCCAGATGTTCCTTTTCTGCTCAAAAACCACATTCTTTCTGTGTCTTATCATAAACACATCATCTACCGTTGCACTTTGTAGTTGTCCTACTCAAAAGGCAGTGAACAGTAGGCGTATGTCCATTTTATTTCTTCAGGGGCTAAAGGCCTCAGTCCAGTCCAACAAAACATGGCCTGCCCATGAAACCAATTTAATGATCTCCTTACAAACCAGCTCATTATGGTTAATTGGAGAAGCCAGTTGAGATCATGTCTCATAATTTTCGGTTTTGTACAGTTGGAGATCTTAAGGGAAATGTGTCATTTTCTGATTCCCATTTCTGAAATGCAATCATACGAACGACATTCCTTAAGTTTTTCATTCCTTTACTTTTCTTTGTGAGGAAACAGCATTCTATGAGTACATTGTCACAATAAAGCGTTACAACATTGATACCAAAGACAATATGGCAAATAGAATACACCATCATCTTTCATGAAGAACCAAGAATCCCCCTGAAATATATTACATTATCTTGGAAATATAGAAACTTGTAGGCATCAATATTTATTGAACCAAATCCATACTGAAATCCCAGAGTTTCTTTGCTAACTCGGCATCTCTACTCTCTGAGCATGCAGCGGCCGGATTACAACCCGAAAAATATTCCCCACCTACACCCTTTACTTGTGGATCTAATGCCACATAGCACGTTGTTGCAGCACCCTGCAATCCAATTCAAGAAATATGAAAATGGAAACGAAGATCACTAGGCTTTTTGTGCAATGAAGGTGTTTCATTTTAGGGAAACTAAAAAAACAAAGTGTATTTTGGAAGACAGCCAGCTCACCTCCTGGACAATTTTTAGCACAAGCCCGGCGAGAGACTTGAGAAAGACTGCATTAAATCAAAAGAACTGAAGTTAAGATGCTATTTTTCACTTGAATTTGGGACCGAGTCCATTGAAGTAAGACCACAAAGATTAGAGGGGTTAAAATGTCAGACTTCTTATGGCATTGTCGTTGGCAAGGCTCTTATAAACATATGCTGCATGTAACAATTTTGTCTTCCGAATGACATCAATAGACACAAACAACCGCCTAAAAAGTACTGACATATGATAAGCTCTTTACTGAGAAAGTATTCAAGTTTACCAAGAAAATTCCAATCACAGATCATGGGAATTTGACAGGCATTCGGCTAAAATCATATGAAGCATGCACAATAGTTTGAAACTTGAAAACAGATCGAAGTATCAGATGCGAATTATTCTACACGTGTAGCGAGCGAGAATTACCTTTACTTCACCAACTTTGTTCTTGCAGGTTCGAGCTTCACTTTAAGATATAAGATTTATTTCATCATTTAAGCAGCATATGTTTATAAAATTATTTTGATCTTCAGAAAATTGAGATATACAACATGGGCCATCCTATATCCCAGAGCAGGCATGTTTAAAAAAGACATGAAATTAGGGACACTGGTCCTGCTTGATGACTAGCATACTTTTAAAATTAGAAATTGATGCAATACTGAATGATTACAGTGTTACCCTGGCTGATCAATGATTTTATCAAAACGAATTCCCTCAGGATATGGAGATCGGTGGGACTCCTAGGAAACATTTACAACTCTTCCTTCTCTGTCTTTCACGTGCCGTTTTCTTCATGGTACCCAACAAAAGATTTGTCAAAAGAAAATGTCCTGTAGAAAGCATTTGAAGGAATTAACTTAGTCTACTCGTTTGTTTGGACAAGAAATCATTGAATTATTTATTATTTCTTAAAACAAAATGAGTACCCAGGTGATTTGTTGCAAACTGTAGCTCTATGTTGTCTTTGGAAAGCATGAACGGTGTCGCCATAACTCTTGCATTGTTACTTACAATAGAGAAGATAAAATCATTCCTCTCTCTATAATTTACTAAACTGAGCAAGCCCAGGAGACACCAAGAAAGCTATGCATGAATGAACAGAAACCAAAATGTTAAATCATGAAAACTAGCATGAGAGTACGATGAGACAAATGCGGAATATTATCTACCATCAGGGTTCTTTATTTTTCCTAACATTAAGAGGTTCAAGGGACGGCCCGAGGAACTGAAATCCGATGTAAATTTCCTCACAGATGCCAGTGAACTGAGGTCCAATACCATGGGATCAACTTTGGCAGTGGATATTTCCTTAACTATTGCGTCTTTGAAGTCTCTTCCAGCAGCCATAGTCCTGACCCCATAATAACATGGACACCACGCAACGCAAGAACTCGCGCAGTCTCCGTGCCAATACCACTAGATGCTCCTAAAACCAATAGGAAATAAAAATGCTTGTCAAATCATCGTGGCAATACGAATTATTGAATGTCTTGAAACACAAAACCTGTGCAATGCTTGCACAGTCCACAATAAGGATTTATAGGATATACCCATTAATCATAAAGCATGCAGATAGATTTCCATTCTCCACAGTAAACAGTTTTGCATTCTTTCCAAAAGCATGCAAGTGTGTTTATTCCATAGAGTTTTGGAGAACTCGATCCTAATACCCTGTTATTATTGATCCTTCATATGCTGCTATTATAGCAGCATATATACATTATTTCTTAAAAATTATTATGAGTGTTCGTATTAACTTATTCTATAAATCTTAAAATTAATAACCATATAAATATCAAGTAACATTAAAGTTAACATTGAAGTCTATTGAACTCAAATTAATAAAAACCTGACCAGTATACATACACACCTTATTAATCACTTTGTGGTTAGCAAATCAAATGAACTTAAAAACATGTTTTGGATATTGTCTCACCATACAAACGATCTCTGACTTATTTAAGATAAAGTCATGATTCTTGCAAACCTTTACAGCAATTTCATCCTAATAAATCTACTTGAATTTTTCATAAACAAGCCCATATTTGCGCCAAGTGCTACATGAAACAACATCATAAATAAAAAAAAAAAAACACATGTGGATGCTGAAAAACTATTGAAATTTCCATTTGGAAGCACAAAGAAAAACCAACCTATCCCTCATTTCTTTTGCACTCATACGTACCATATAACTACATCAAGAAATGAAGATATGCATAAAATACAAATTTAACTCCTACAGAGGGACTCTAAATAATGAGCACAGATCTCCCATTTTGTACCACGGCAAAACAAAACAATCATAATTTAAATAGAAAAGACACATGCATGTATGGCCTGTGACAATGGCAGTGAGGCCAGAGGCATCAATCCCATGAGTAACTTTCTCAGCTGTAGAAGATGAAGATAGCCCAGATGGTCCTTTCCTTTTGAAAAACCACATGATGAGATGATCTAAATTGAGTCTAGTGTTAAGAGTATGCAATGACAGGATAGCAGCAGCAGCCAGCGACCTTTCTTGACTAGTGCTGCAGTGCAGCAAAGAAAGTCCATGGCCGTGCTGCCGCCGAGCCATCATGACATCCTTTATTTTGTTGGCGGGAGAAATTACATGTGGTAATTTTATAATACTTAAACCAGATAAAATACACAGTTTTATTTTAAAATAATAAATTTATAAAATAAATATAAATTCTTAATATATATATTTTTTTAGTGTTTTTTTTTTATCGTTCTTGTATGTAATAGCATAAACTAAACTATATATTTATATATAAATTAAAAATAAGAAAATTTAAATTCTAAGTGGTAGGTGTTGGTTGATAGTTGATGGCTATAAATGATAATTGGGTGGTTGATAATTGATAATGATAAGTGATAATTAGTGGCTAATGGTTGATTAAATTTATCCCAGCATATCTGGCACGACGGAAACTATTAATGTCCTATAGGCTGTCGTTTCTACATAATTTTGACAGTTCAATACGTTATTATTGCACCGTTTAATTTTGGCTGGGAACAGGTCACTTAGCCGCGCATAAAAATATAAAAAACCTTTAACATAAAAAAGTAAGGTTTTTATTTATTAATAAAACAGATCAAGAATTTAAAATATTAGTAAATATTAAAAAGAAACTTAAAATATTTTATCTTAAGCCACGGAGAGCTCTTTAGTTTTTTTATTTAATTTTATGAAAATTATTATCTTTAATGTAAGAAATGTCTCATTTCTTCTTTTCTTTTTTTATCTCGTCAACATGCTCCATTTTTTATTTTTGACTTTTTTTTATCTGAATGTAAATGATAATAATTTCACGTTGATGGATTAAAAGAATTCAAGAACAGGCGTTGCCATCGATAACATTTTAGCAGTACTGGTACCCTGTTTTTTGAAATGCAATCACTTAGATTTTTCTTTCCTTTTCTTTTCTCTGCGAGGATGTATACTTCTGCGACTTCATCGTCACAATAAAGGAGTACAAACACTGATACCAGAGACCATATGGCAAATGGAATTACACCATATCCCTCTGAAATATATTACATTATCTTGGAAACATAGAAACTTGTAGGCATCAATATATATTTATTGAACCAAATCCATACTGAAATCCCAGAGTTTCTTCGCTAACTCGGCATCTCTACTCTCTGAGCATGCAGCGGCCAGATTACAACCCGAAAAATACTCACCGCTTACACCCTTTACTTGTGGATTTAATGCCACATAGCACGTTGTTGCAGCACCCTGCAATCAAATCAAGAAATATGAAGATGGAAACGAAGATCACTAGGCTTTTGTGCAATGAAGGTGTTTCAGTTTAGGGAAACTAGAAAAACAAAGTGTATTTTGGAAGACAGGCAGCTCACCTGCTGGACATTTTTTAGCACAAGCCCGGCAAGGGACTTGAGAAAGACTGCGTTAAATCAAAAGAACTCATGAAGTTAAGAAGCTATTTTTCACTTGAATTTGGGACCGAGTCCATTGAAGTCAGACCAGAAAGATTAGAGAGGAGTTAAAATGTGAAACCTGTTATGGGATTGTCGTTGGCAAGGCTCGTATTATGACGGAAAAGATTGGTGGCGATTACTCCAGGATGCAATGAATTTGCAGTTATGTTTACTCCATCTTCCTGGTTATCAAAACAATCAAGAACATGTTGCACTTAGCATCATATCTATCCATGTTCAGATATAGTGTAGGGTTGTACTTGAATCCTAGATTCTTCGAATGCTATATACAATGCATCTCTAATTAAGCTGTTGGAGGGGTATTTTTTTTATAAGGAATTGGTTTGATCCTTGTTCGCAAAAGATGCTATCGACATTCTCTTTTTATCAAGCACTTCATGAGACTTTTTTATAAAAAAGAAAACCAGATACCTTGAATCGTCTAGTGAGCTCGTTAGCATGCAGCACATTTGCAAGTTTCGATTGGCCATATGCCAGGAACCTTTTATACCTTTACAAGAGCAAGCATAGACAAGATCAAAATTCTTCATTCAAGATCAATATTGCATAGCATGATTATATCAGACAACAAATTAAACATCCTGAATAGCATGCATCAAGTCCAATGCATGTAGAGGATACAGAAAGAGCTTCACGGTTTAAAAAAAATAATCAAGACGCTGGTAGAAGCAAGATGTGTTACGGAGGTTATTCCAACAACAAAAGCGCATACTACATTTAGCAATTTTCTCTTCTGAATCATATCAGCAGACACAAACAATGGCCTAAGAAGTTATGACATGTGATAAGCTCTTTACCATGAAAGTATTCGTGTTTGCCAAGAAAATTTCAATCACATGTACATCATGTGAATTTGAAAGGCATTCAGCTAAAATCAGACGAGGCATGCACAATAGTTCAGAACTTAAAGACAGGTCGAAGACTCGAAGTATCACAAGCAAATATCCATCATGTGTAGCAAACAAGAATTATCTTTTACTTAATTAACTTAATTTGTTCTTGAAGGTTCAGACTTCACTTTAAGACATAAGATTATTAATATCATCATTTAAACAGCATATAAGAGAATATATGTTGATCTTCAGAAAATTGAAAGACGTAACAGGCCGGACATATGAAATTAGGGACACTGGTTCTGCTTGGTGACTAGCATGCTTTCAAAATTAGAAATGGATGCAACTCTGAATGATTACAGTGTTACCCTGACTGATCATTGATATTATCAAAACGAATTCCCTCAGGATATGGATAGCGGTGAAACCCCGAGGAAACAATTACAATTCTTCCTTCTATGCCACTTTCACGTGCCGTTTTCTTCATAGTATCCAACAAAAGATTTGTCAAAAGAAAATGACCTGCAGAAAGCATTTAAAGGAATCAACTTAGTCTACTCGCTTGTTTCACAAGAAATCATTGAATTATTTATTATTTCTTAAAACAAAATGAGTACCCAGGTGATTTGTTGCAAACTGTAGCTCTATGTTGTCTTTGGAAAGCATGAACGGTGTCGCCATAACTCTTGCATTGTTACTTACAATAGAGAAGATAAAATCATTTCTATAATTTAGTAAACTGAGCAGGCCCAGGAGACACCAAGAAAGCTATGCATGAATGAACGGAAACCAAAATGTTCAGAATAGGATGAGACAAATGCGAAATATATATTGTCTACCATCAAGGTTCTTAATTTTCCTTACATTAAGAGGTTCAAGGGGCGGCCTGAGGAATTGAAATCAGATGCGAATTTCCTCACAGATGCCAGCGAGCTGAGGTCCAATTCCATGACATCAACTTTGGCAGTGGGCATTTCCTTAACCATTGCATCTTTGACATCTCTTCCAGAAGCCATGTTCCTGACCCCCATAATGACATGTACACCACGCAACGCAAGAACTCGCGCAGTCTCAGTGCCAATACCACTAGATGCTCCTAAAACCCACATGAAACCAAAAAAGATACAATCATAAAGTGGTAATACGAATTGCTGAATGTCTTTTGTAGGCTTTAAGTTTGTATGTTATGCATATCTTCATTTCTTGATGTAGCAATGCAATGACGTTATCTTACAGAAATCATGATTCAAATAGAAAAGACATATATGCATGTATGACCTGTGACAATGGCAGTGAGGCCAGAGGCATCAACCCCACGAGTGACTTCCTCTGCTGTTGAAGATGAAGAGAACCCAGATGATCCATTCCTGTTAAAAAACCACATGATGAGCAGAGCATGCAATGACAGGACAGCAGCAGCAGCCAGTAACCTTTCTTGAATAGTACGTACTGTAGTGGAGCAATGAGAGGCAATGGCCATGCTGCAGGCAAGCATCGTGACATCCTTTATTTGGCACCGCGGGAAGGGTCAACGTCCCTTGAGCTGTCGTTTCTACTTAATTGGGGCAGTTCGATACATTTGTCAAGCTAATTAAGAATTCATCACACCGTTTTTTTAGGTTGGAAGTCGTGAAGTTATAACTCTCTGTCTGGCTCTGTCGATAATTTATCTTCCGATTCATTTTTTTTAATTTTTTGCACTTTCATTCATGTTAATTCCCTGTCTTTGTCTGCATGTTGGCTAAGCTACCAAAGATTAACTCATCTATGTGATTAATTTTTTTTTTATTAATTTGGATGTTAAATCAGCTTACACGCAGCCTTTAATTCTTGAGCATACTAGATACCATTAGCTGGGTAGTTTTTTTTTTTTTTTTGCGTAAAAAAAAACATAAAAATATTTAAGTGTTGCAAGTGAATTAAAAAAAAATAATCAATGATTTAGAAGATAAAGTCAACTGAGTCAAGTAACTGGGGTTTTGTTTTAATTAAATGATAAAAAAATAACAATAAATGTACCAAATAAAAAAAATAATAAAATAACTTGAAAAAAAAACTATTTTGCAAAAAAAAAATAATGTAACTAAAATTCTAGTCAACCAAATATAACAAAAATAAATAAAAAAACAAAAATAAATCAATCCGAATTAGCATGATCAATTCTTAGCTGAGGTAATAAAAGTGGGATAACTTAATAGAATACATGTGGAGAAAAAAATCATAAATTTTAATTTTTAATAAATAAAATGTTGAATAATGAAATTAAAAAAAATTATACAAAAGGATCCAAAAATAACAATTGAAAAATTAAAATTAAAATTAAGATACAAAATAAATTAGAGGAAAACTAGTAATTTTTTATTAAGTGACAGAATTAAAAAAAAATTAACAAAAAAAATAAATGTTAAATTAAAAAAAACAACATTAATTTAAGACAATAATCTATAGAGAGTGAGGTAAATGTCTCTTTATTGGATGGATGAAAAGAAATTTAACGGGTGGAACAGGAATTAAGGAATTATTGCACCATTTTTTGGTTGAGAGTTGTAAATTTTAATAATCACTGTTGTTTGCTTGTGAGAGGTTACCCATCTAATCAATTATTTTCTCTGTTTACATCCTCATCTCTCTTTAATTACTGTGCGCTCATCCATTTGCAACATAATCTCCATGAATTAATACTCTGTGACTTTTATTAAATTATATTTTTGACCGGTCCCACTTGTAACCAACCTGTTAAATTTATATCTTGGAAGTATTGACTTGTTTTATTTTATGATTTTTCTTGTTTTGATCTTTTTCTTTTCTCTTTATATTTCGCATATTTGTCACTTCACACTTAATTTATTTATAATCTTTGTTTATTTTTCTTATCTTTGTTATTTTATAATTTTTATTTTTCTTTAATTTAAAAAAAAACTACTGTTATTTTTTCATTATTTTTTTGTTATAGTTATTGTTTTTTATCTTTACACTTGGCATATTTATCACAATTATTTTCATTCTTATCTTTATTCTTTTGCAATTTTTTATTTTTTTCTTTAAAGTTGTTTTAGAAAATTATTATTTTTATTCTTAAAATTTTAAATATTTATCACTTTATGCTTGATGTTTATATGTATCAACTTTCTTTTTTTATTAATGGGGTGGATGACAATCTATAATTATAGGCCCCGCACATGAGCCCTTATTATTACTTTTCTTTTTTGTTTTGTTGATGGGGCGGATAACATGTTCTCCTTTCCTTTTTAAAATAAACATCCCAACCATGTTTGTACTTTTTTTTTTAATTTTGTTTTTTAATTGATATTTTTTTAATATGTATTTTTTAAAAATAATTTATAATTTTTATTTAAATTATTATCCATTCTCCCTAATTCTTAGATTGCTTATCTGGCGTTTTTAAATAGCAATTGTTTTTTTTTGTGTGTGTATTTAATGTTTTGTATAAATTATTTTGTGTGAATTAGATTATTTCAATTTATTTATAATCTTTTTTATGTTTTATAGTAAACTTTATTCTTACAAATAAAAATTATTTGTTCTTTACAAGGAACAACGGCTTTAAGATAAAAAAAAAAAAACAAGGTGTATTAAAGGGAAAATTTGAGTTTAAATATCATAAATATTTATCTTTTACTTTTATAAGAATGACTATCTTTTATTTTAGAATTTCATTGTCATTGGTTCTTTTCCAATTCATTTTAGAATTTATTTTGTTTTATGTAAATAACATTTTTACATCTCTCGATCAAAAAAATCATGACACAATAAAATACACTCACAATATTATTTTTTTATATTAAAAATTAACTCGAGATTCTATACTTTTTTATTAATGCATATGATCATCATTTTATTTCTTTTCAATTCATAGTTATATTTTTTATTCGATGTCAAAAAACACCTATGCATTTATTTTTTTGTGTTAAAAAAAATTATTCGACCCAAGGCGAGTTGAATAGATGTGTTTAACATATATTTTTCATTTATTAACATAAATAGTTCTCAATTTATTTAATTAAATACATACGTCGATTATGAAATTTATTTAATTAAATACATACGTCGATTTTTTTTTTATGATTATGATTTTTTTTTTTGTAAAAAGATGTGTTAAAAAAACCTATATATTTTTTTTTTACTAAAAATTTTATTTGACTCGTGGTAAAGTACATGTCAAATAGTTAGTATTCATATAATCATGATACATAATACTTGCATCAAGTTCAATGTTTTAAGGAAAAAAAAATAAAGAATACCTTGATAAGTTATTTTTTTATTAATTAATGTATATATTAATAAATTTTCATGGTTTTAAAAGTATTGATTTATAGAGATTTAACTATACAATGAGAAACATTTTTCAAATATGTATTCGTATATTATACTAAAGTTATTATAATAGTCCAAACCAAAACCTAATCAATGTATTGAACTAATTGATTATGGTCAATTTGTTTTTTTAAAAAATATTCAAATAACATTATTTTAGAGATTGTTTATTTTTAAAATAAAATGGGTTTTGATTGGTCAACTAAGTCACAAGTTGACTCATTATATCGAACAAATCAAATCAAGTCAATTCCGAGTTTTTTTTTTAAAAAAAACCTAATGTAAGTTAGGGGTTATGTCAACTAGGCCCTAGAACACCTTGTTAAAAACAAACACGAGGTTTAATAACTATGTTATGTTCTCATTTTTAAGTATTCAAAAAAAGTTAGTTTAATTTAGTAATGTATACTAAGAACCATCTAAGTTCAATCAATTCATTAAAAGGAGGTTCAAGAAAAATATTTTTTGTTGTGTTTTCTAAAAAATCAATTTTAAAAAATATATGTATAATTAAAACCACTATAAAATAAATTTTTGTAGGCAAAATAACTAAAAAAAAAAAATTTAAATGAATGGAAAGTAAATATGTATGAGATCCAATGTAAAAAATATAAGTTATTTAACTAATTGAATGGTTTTTTTATAAAAACTGTCTTAGAAAAAAAAAACACAAATTCAATGGTTTTATCTTCTGAAACCCTTCTTTTACTATTGATTCAAACAAACCTTAGATTTAGAGAAGAACACTAGATATGTTTTTCGCGCTTCACTGCGGGTTGAATTATTTTTATGTAAAAAAGTGATAGGTAAAAAATAAATTCAAGTCTGAAGTTATTGGTTAAAGTGAAAATTTAAATGATACAAATAAATTAAAACAATAATAAATAAACTGAGAAAAAAAAAATCACACTTAAGCGTATTAGGATTATCAAACAAATCAATATTAATTTAATTGAAGGAACGTCAGGAAAAGAAAAAAAAGAGTCTAATCTAGATAAACTAAAAAAACAATGAAAAACATATCAACTTAAAAGAAAAGTAAAAAAAAACCAAGCAAACCTAGGTGAACCTTATAAACCTAGTCTAATATAAAAAACTTGCAATTTGTTAAACCATGGACTCGAGTTCAAAAAGAAATTTTAAATGTTATCCAATTTAATTTTGAGTGATAAAATTGTTGAAAAAACTATTAATAAAGAAACTTGCAAAGTAAAAGGAATAGAAAAAAAGAATGAGGCTAAAATCTGACAAGAAAAAATCCAATGAAGATGGAATTTGAAAAAAATAATTATCCCAAACAAAAAATTACAATTAATAGCTTTAAATATTAAAAAAATCTTAGAGGGTAAAATTAAAAATTATTTATAACATGATAGATTATTTGTAGATTAAAAATGACAGTGGTGAAATAAACAAAATATTGTTGAGGGCTAACCCAATATAATAAAACTGAAAAAAAAAATTTAAAAAGATTATTAAACAAAAAATATAACAAAAAAAGATTGAAAAATATGATAAAAATAAGAAAACATCAATGTAGAAAAAGGAAAAAAACAAAGCAAATTCGAAAAATTTCTTTAATCTAGTCTAATTTCTAAAATTCACATCTTGTGAAATTTCTTACCCATATTTAATCAATTACCATGATTATCAACCACTTTTATTTTGAAGAATGAGATCTATAGAAAAATATTAATAAAAAACATTGTAAAAACAATATAAAAAATAAGGATAAAGTGTGATATAAAAAACCCAATGTGAATGCAATTTAATGAAAAAAATAAACAATAATACCAAATGAAATAAATAGCAAATAAATGAATAAATATGAAATTTTAAAAATTAAAAAATAGGGGGTGAAAGTGAAAACATATGTAAAAACTTGTTAAAGCAAAAAAAAAGAAAATAAAAAATCCTCGAGTGAAAACCCCCGCAAAAAAAATCAAACACATAACTTAGGATATGAAATGGGGATGGCCCTATAAATAGGAAAGTGAAAAAAATTTCATAAAAAAATTCAAAAAAAAATACTTTAAAAAGATAGAAGTCAACTCGGGTTAATCTTTTAGATTTATAACCCAAGTTATGAGATTGTGATGATCTCATTAAAAGCAAAGCCAAAAAAATCAAAGAAGAAAGATTCATAATCAAACAAATATTGAGAGATAAGATTGAAAAAAAATCAATACAAAAAAAAATTAAAAGAATTAGGATTAAATTCAATATAAAAATTAAATGAAATTAAATATTTAGGGATGAAATTGTAAAAACAAAATCCATTAAAAAAATAATTAAAAAATAGAAATTAAAATAATTAGGAAAAAAAATGACATAAAAATTAAATGAAAACAAATGTTTAGTAGTGGAATTGAAAAAAAAACAAATCAATTAATAAAATAATTAAAAAATAGCAATTAAAATAATAAGTAGCAAATTTAAAAAAATAATTAAATGACTAAAGATTAAATTAAAAATAATCAATGTAAATAAAATAATTATAAATAAGAGAAGAAAGACTGAATTAAAATAAAAAATAAATAAAAGGCCGGGTAAGATTTTTTGCATGGTCAATAGGCAATTTGAGGAAGAAAGAGAAGGAAATGAAATAAAAAAAAGAAAAGAAATTTTAGGTCAAATTACGCCAAACTATCATACACAATATACATGCCAGTCAAGTAGGAAGAGAATGTTGAGACCGATCAAATAATGTGGTAGGATTACGATTATAATCATGAGAGTTAGATACGCGCGCCACCAGAAAGTGGTAAAACGATTGACACGTATCAATAATTTTTTTTTTTATATAAAACCAAAAATATCGTTAAAACCAAATAATAATAAGAAACAAACCATGATGAAATCACATTATCCTTATATCTAAACAATAATAAGAAACAAACCGTATGAAATCACAATGACACCTCTAAAGCTACGGTTAAGAAATCTGAACGACAAGGATAATAAAGTAGTTTAATTATTATAGCAAATATAAAAATACAAAAACGCTCCTATACAAAAAGCATTGGATTATTTTACTAAGGGTTATATTAGTAATTTTACTGCACATTAAAACATATAAATACCAAAATGACCTCACACTTTTATATCAGTTACGATTGTAATGAATGGTATTTTTGCATCCTGGGAGACCATAAAAAACCTCTATAAGAGTTGGTGTTCTAACATGGCTAGAAGCAGTCAGAAAAGAGGCCAGCGGTGTGAAGTCACGTAAAAGGGAGGGAGATTTTAGTGTTCGAAGGAGGGCAGTTGAGAAGTGAAGTCCCCAAAGCAAAGGGCAACCTGTGAGGTATGATTCATCACGATCGTCCAACGCTTAATCATGCCCCGTCAGGATTTCACTCAAATTATACTATGGTTGCGTATTTACTCGTTTGTTTTAATTTTCTGGGCCTGATATATATATATATATATAATATTTAGAAAATATTTGTTAGTGTGGTAGCGGTGATTAAGAGTATTTTTTATTTAGAAATATATTAAAATATTAATTTTTATTTTTTAAAAATTATTTACATTAAACCAATTTAAAAATATTTTAAAATTTAATTTTAAATAAATGTTTTTTAAGATTTTGCGAACAGGGTGTGTGTTCCCAAACACAACCTTAATTTAAGCAAGCAACTAAAGAGAAACACGTGCGAGGAGGAGGCAGCACTCACTCAGCGGGGAGCAGACAAACTCAAACAGCCCAGCACAGCACAGCACACAATATACCGAAGACAGCCACAGCGCACAGACCCAAACCAAAGAGACCAACAAAACAAACACCATACAAATTAAATTAAATTAAATTATATTTAGCTACATTCCATTTCTCAAGGTAAGCAGCTCCCTCTCCTCCTGTCTCATTCAATCTTAATATCGTTTTTATTGTTAATTAATTAATTAATTTTTTTTTTATCTTGTCTAGTTTCAATTTGTTTTCTTTTTAATCCATTTGTTTTTTAAGGCATTGCACCTCCAAAACAAAAAAATAATAGATGAAAAAAGAAACCAACTTTTCTTTATGCATTTAATAATAATTTATGAAATTGAATTATTATTATCAGCAGCAGAAGCTTCTTTCCTATTTTGGTGAGAAAAATGGAGGTTGGACATTTAGTGTCAGTCTGTTTTATTAAGATAAGATATCTAATGGGTGCTCCCTTTTCTTCTTGTTTTTATTTTTCATGATTCAAGCAAGTTTTGCTGATAAGAATGGTGATATCCACAGTGTTGTTGGGACTCAACAAAGTGTTCTTTTGGGAAGCTTTGGTGCAGAGTTTATGTGCATCTCTACAAGCTGTTGTTGTTTTGACGAGGAGCCTGCTTTTTTTATTGCCTTCCCTTCTCTCTTCTTTGTAAGGCCACTGCTGCTGCAACTCCCTTCCTTTTGTTTTTTTGAGTTTTAACCACATGCCCGAAGCTGGATTGGCTGTTGTGAAACCTGAGGTTTGTCTTTGTTTTAATCTTTTCCCCCTTAATTAGCTTCATTTGTGGTTCCTTTTAATTTGATTTGTCTCGATGTAGACCAGATTTCTAAGTCTTGATTTGGCTTCTTTGTTGGCAATTTGTTTGTGGGATGAATGGTTTCGCAGCAGGATAAATATTGCAGAACTTTTTGGTTACAGAAGTATGATTGTAGAAAATTTATAATTGGGTGGAAGTGGAACTCCTGGAACTTGAATTTCTGGATATCCAGTTCACTCCTTTTCTCTCTCCTATTATTTGTTCATTTTTAGCCTTGAGTTACCTTCTTTCTTTGATTTTGTTGTGGTTTTCTGTATGAAGATGAAGTCTTACATTTGGCTCCAAACTGCTGATGGTTCGGTCCAACAAGTAGAAGAAGAGGTTGCTATGTTTTGCCCCATGATATGCAGAGAAATTATTCAAGCTGGCATGGGATCATCCAAGAACCATGCCATATCACTTCCACAACGGGTGAATCCTGCCATTTTGGGCTTAATTCTTGATTACTGCCGGTTTCATCAAGCAACAGGTCACTCTAACAAGGTGTTACTTTCTTCTGTCTTTCATTTTCTTCTCTTGTTTTTCAGCTCCTGTAATTCTTCTGCTTTCTTAGATGCTATAGTTTCCTAGAACTCTAATAGAGGACACTGAAATTTTTGGGATTAGAGAAATGCCATCATCTCATATTGGATTTTTTTTTTGGTGTGTGTGTGCGTGCATGTGTGTTTCTGCTGGGAGTTGGGGTTGGGGAATGAACAGCATAGCTTGTGGATGATCAAGTCGAGTACTGATATTATTTTTGCTTCCTCATTCTTTTGTTCAGGAGCGAAAAAGTTTTGATGAAAAGTTCATTCGGATGGATACAAAAAGATTATGTGAGTTGACATCAGCTGCTGACAGCCTCCAGTTGAAACCTTTGGTTGATCTTACAAGCCGTGCGCTTGCTCGAATTATTGAAGGGAAAACTCCTGAGGAGATACGTGAAACATTTCATTTGCCTGATGATCTCACGGAGGTGTGTTGGCAACAATAAGTATGCTTACATTCTTTAGCCTGTGTGATTGTTTTTTCATGTAGATTTGGTTTTCTCCAGGAAGAAAAATTGGAGCCACTTGGAAACATAACTGATGATCCACGAATCCGGCTTCTAAATCGTTTATATGCAAGAAAGCGGAGAGAGTTAAGAGAGAGAGAGAAATTGAAGGTTGTTAACATTTTTGTTTGACTTTGTGTTGGCAGCTTTTCTTAGGAAAACTTTTTATTTAATTTGGTTGACCTTTGCTTGTATTGTCTGATTTTAATTCTGTAGTCATTATAGTATCGAACTCCTTATACCTGCACATCTTGTTATAATAGCAAATCGATTTTTCATATGTTCCAGAATGTTGATGTTGAGGACGAGCGTGCGGATAACCGCTCAGTTGAGGATCTCCTATCATTTATAAATGGTGAAGATGGAGGTATGTTTGCAAATGTTCTTCATCTTCCTGTTGAAGATGGTTAGCATCGTCTTCTGACCAAATTGATAGCATTTGAAACAACAGGCTTCTCCAGTTTCTTCAGACTTTGTATTGATATTCAACAATCAGTATATGGCTTAAAGGAACATTTGAGAGGATCAATACTTAAGTAGCCATCTTTTAAAGTTTCTGTGTCTTTGGAAACTTACCAGATGTGCTAACATTTGCAGATTCAAAGGGGGGTAGAAATAGTAAGAATAAAAAGAAAAACCGGAGAAGAAAAGAACAAGCAAAGTACTCCTCTTCAAACAATCCAAATGAAAACCAAAAGAAGGTTTCAATCTCTTTCTCAATCTTCGCCGGTGCATTTCCTTGCTTTATGGGAATGCTTTGCAGTAATCGTGTCATATCTAGTTTATTACATCATGAATAGCTTATTGGCACAGTGAAGGGTGCTTTTTTGTCATTGCTACTTTTTTGTTGTTGGTTGATGTCTCAGGAGTCGGACACGCTCCCTTCTGTTTCCCCTAATGATGAGGTTAACGATATTTTGGCTGCCTCTCCCATTAAAACTTCAAATTTTCAAGATTGTTCTGCTGTCACCTTTTCACCTAAGCTTGATTTTGATGACGCTGATATTGATGATGATTTAGATCCTGCAATGAAGGAGGAACTTGACAGGTTAATTGCTATGCTTGATTGTCTTCATTCACTCAACGAGTTCAATTTGTATCTCGTTTTGAGCAGCATTTCATGTGGAATTTTGACGCTGTTGAAACAGCAGTATATTTTAGACTGCAAAAGTTTGGTAAACCATATGTTTTTTGAGAGAGAGAGAACTATCAGTGCTTGCTGATTGAGATTTACTGTCTCTTTTAATTTTCCATAATACAGGGAAGTTGAGGACTTTGCTCGCAGATTAAATTCTGATTGGCCAGAAAGGATGCAGGAAATATTGTCTTTGGACCCAAAAAAAAGGCCTGTACCATTATCTATGAACGGCCATGGAACATCATGTGGATATTCAGGTTCTTTCCTACATTCCTTCTTTCTCCCCTCTTTTTTTTTGTTTTGGTTTCTTATGAGTATTTGCTTTGGTTATTCTGCATCTTGGTAGGTAGGTCCTGTTAAGTTGTCAGTGATGCTCACACTTTTTAAGAATTAATAGGTTATTTTGTGGCTAAACAACCCTGAAATCAGCAGCACGGGGAAAATGTTTTTGATTCCCCATATAAAGCAATATTTTACATGAATATTTTGCTCTAAATGAGGACTTCCATCGGGCATGGTCGTTGTGTTCATTGATAGACTTTGCAGTATAGCGAATGCGATATTTTATATGGATAACAGGTTTGGACCAGAGATAATGTAAGGATACTCGACCCATATTTAAAAATCTTAAGCAGCATGAGTGTTTTGTTAGACTTGATAGATCTAAATATATTTCTAAAATAATTTGCATTTAGTTCTAATGCGGAGAAATAAATAGATCAAAATATAACTCCTGCCATTGATGAAAAACACTCAATTTTTTTAATAAAAATTTTGGTATTTTTAAGCTTTGACATGCTCAAATTTAATGGTGTATTTCTGTAAATGAAAGTCTGTATTTCAGTGTGTGAGCTAAGAAACCAAAAGTCTGTATTTATATAACAAGAATTCTATTAAACTCGTATTAATATAACTCTGATGCCATTAATTTAGAAAATATTAATATGAGAGTTAATTAATTGGAGTAAATATTAAAGTTATTGAAAAACTGAATCTCACATTAATAGGAAAAAACATAACTTTAGCAATCTCTCACTTGGTCTATATGTTTAACTCAATGTTTTAACTTAAACCCCATCCTTTATCTTTTTTAGAAAAAAAATGCATGAATCATGGAGATAAGTCCTTTAATAACGAGTATTACATTCCATGTATTACAATGTATATAATTTTCTAAGTATTATTCTATATGTGACAACGTTACTTAACAAGTAATCCCTATATTTATTCTTGGTCCTATAAATATGAATTTTCTCTAATGTGCATAAATATGAGAAAAAAATCACAATAAATAGAATTTCCTTAAAAAATAAAGTAGTTCGAACTGCTAAAATAACATTATGGAACCAAGTTCCATTTTCATTACATGATCATTAAATTTAAACGGTAGGATGCCCTTGGTCAAAGGATTTGCAATTAACATTCCCATAACAAATGCAATGTCAAACCTTGTCCAAACTTGCTTTCTACAACAGGAGCATATGAAATGTTCTTGATTTTCTTTCCTTTCAAGATCAGTTTTTCAGCATTGGTTCAAATTGAACCTATCACTCTTCACCATGAGAGTTACATTTGATGAACAATCATTCATTCATGATTTCTCAAAAACTTTATTGATAAAGGTTTCTTGAAAACTAAAAACACTTTTAAATCTGTCTTTATAGATCTTAATATCAATGACATAAGATGCCTCACTCATATCCTTTATGTAAAAAGTTTTAGAGAGACTGTTTCACATCATGCAGCAAACCCTTATCACTAGCCACAAGTAGAATATTATCCATGTATAAAACAAGAAAATAAATCTTACTCCCATTGACTTTCTAGTATATACATTGACCCATGATGTTTTCTACAAATTTAAATGAAGAAATTACATCATGAAATTTAGAGTATTATTGTCGAGACGCTCGTTTTAAACCTTATATGAATTTCTTGAGCTTGCAGACCAAATGCTCACCATCACTAGAAGAGAATTCCTCAAGTTTTTTTACATAAACCTCCCCATCTAGATCTTTATTGAGAAATGTAGTTTTCACATTTATTTGTTGTTTTTATAAGTCAAAATGTGCTATTAATGCCAAATAATATGTAGAGAATCTTTCTCAGGTATTAGGGAGAAAGTCTTTGTGTAATCAATTTCTTATTTTTGAGTGAATCCCTTAGTAACGAGTCTTGTCTTATATCTTTCAATGTTGCCCAATAAGTGTATTTTTATCTTAAAGATCCATTTACATCCAATAGCTCTTACATTATTAGGCAACTCAACAAGATCTCAAACTCTTTTACTTTTCATAGAATTCATTTCTTTCTTCATGTTATTGTACCAAAACTTTAATTCTTTTAATTTATAGCATGTGAAAATGATTTAGGATTGTTTTTGGCTGCAATATTATAATCATATTCTTGTAGATACACAACATAATCATCAAGAATTGTTGATCTCTTTGTTCTAGTTGATATTTTCAATATTCTATCATCATCTTCTTGAGAAATATTTGGTTCAACTGGCTGTTCAGAAATTTTTGTTAATGCTTGAATTACCTAATCTATTGGAATGTTGTCAACAACTTGTGGAACTTCAACGATTGATCGTTCAACACCAATTTATACTTTGAGGATGTTATTAGTAATAACCAATTTATCATTTGATGTGGAAGGTTGTGATTTTGAATGATCCTTTTCAGAAATCATGTTCCTGATTTGATCGCTCTTACTGATCAAGTCATTTTCAAGAAACTTTGCATTTCTTGATTCTACAATTCTAGTGTTATGATGAACAACAAAATCCATACCCTTTAGATCTTTTAGCATATTCAGTGAAATACCCATTAATGGTCCTTGGAACCAGCTTTTTTTCTCATGGATTATACATTTTTACTTCAGATAGGCATCCGCAAACGCACACATGTCACAAACTCGGCTTCCAACCTTTTAATAATTCAAATAGAATTTTTGGAACAATCTTGGTTCGAACTCGATTTAATATGTACACTATTGTATTTAATAGGTAGATTGGAGTTGCTAAAAATACTCTGTGCCATGTCCAATAATGTTCGGGTTTTTTTTTTTTTTCCTGCCACACCATTCTAGTATGGTGAACCAGTTATGGTGTATTGGGCAACCATCCTATTTTCTTGAAGGAACTTTGAGAACGGACCAAGTTCTTGCCCATCCTCTATGTATATGCTATAATATTCTCCATCTTTATTTGACTGCACAATCTTAATGTGTTTCTCACATTGTTTCTCTATTCCCAGTACTTGCCTATCTTTTATGTATCTGCTATAGTATTCTCCATCTCCTTTTGACCTCACAATCTTAATTTGTTTCTCTACTCTCAGTACTTACCTATCCTTTGTATATTTGTTATAATATTCTCCACCTCTATTTGACCTCACAATCTTAATTTGTTTCTCATATTGTTTCTCTACTTTAGTCTTAAAAATCTTAAAGATATCTAATGCTTCGTTCTTGTTATGAAGTAAGTGAAGTTACATATATCGTGAATAATCATCTATAGAAAAGATGAGGTATTTCTAACCATGTGAGTTTATGTCTGGACTATATATATCAGTATGAATGATTTCTAATATGTATAAACTTTTATTGGTACCTTTCTTTGACTTGTTGGTTTGCTTTTCCTTAATGCAATCCACACAAGTTTCAAAGCTAGTAAAAGTATCCCATCATTTACTAATCTCTTAATTCTCTCTATGAAGATATGTTCTAATATCTAGTGCCATAACTAGAAGAATTCTTGTTAATAACACATCGTTTAATGTGAGTGTGAACATGTATTGAACTATAAATGATATTATTTCGTAAAGTAATGCAATAAAACTATCATATAAAATATCATTTCCAACACTATCAGATTTATAAAATAAACTGAAAGTTTCTGAAAACTTAATGAAATACCGAAAAAGTACACGTCTTGAAACTAAAATCAAGTTTCTGGAAAAACTTGGAACATAAAAAGTCATTTCCAACTCTAAATCAAAACCATTACCTATAATTAAATAGCATGTTCCTGTAGCCTTCACATGTGAACACATCTTGTTTCCTAAATAAATGTTTTGCTCACTTCTTATCAGTTTCCTTAGGTTTCGCATACATTGCAAGGTATTCGAAATATAAATTGTAGAATCAAAATCAATCCACCATGTATTATAATTAATATCAACCATATTAGATTCATAACAAACAAATGAGATAGAAATACCTTTCTTTTCAAGCCATTTATGAAATTTAAAGCTTTCTTTCTTCATGTCTTTTTTTTTTTTAACAAAAGAAACATGTAGATTTCTCCTTAATGTCAACTTGGAGGGGCATTTTACCTTTCCGTTTTCTATTGGCTCAAGTTTTGTCTTCCCCCCCGTGTTGCTAGCATTACACTTTCTCCTAGTTCCATTACCAACCTTCCTTCCTCTTAAACACACATGATCATGAGTTTATTGATTGATCATTTGTCTTTATGTGTGTTGTACAGAATCTTGAAAGAGTCATATTGTTGTGGGAGAGTATTCGAGATATAGTGCACAAAAAAAGATTCTAACATCTCAACCTCAAGCTTCTTTAATTGAGCTATAATGTCCCTCATTTGCATGTTGTGCTCATGCACACCTCTCATACTGATGAGTCTCATGGATGAGAACTTAATAATTATGATGCTTGCTAGTGACTTATCTACACTGATGAATTGATCATCAATTTCTTTTAGCAAATCACAAACTTTCTCAAGCTAATCAGCCAAACAACGTATACCGGTGGATATTCTAGTTTTTATGAACTTCATATTGAGACGATTAAATCACTCTTATTTTTCATAAAGTGCAATATCCTTTGAAATGTTGGTACTAGTAATTGCATGTTCATCTTTTCTAATTTGCATAATTCATATCCATCCATCCCATCCTAAATGAAGGATAACATTTTCCTTCCATACTTTGTAGTTATCACCTTTTAGATCGAAAATATTACAATAAATATAGGAGAAATTAACAGGTTGTATAATTGCAAAAACAAATTTAAAGTATGTGTTTATGTCAAAATTGATTAATAAATAAAATTCCATAATTTACCAATGTAATTCATGCTAAAATTGAATTTAATGACATAAAAATTGCATGTGGGCCAAAATTTTAATTCAAGCATATTCAAATATATCTTCAAATATATTATCAACTTATGTATGTAATTTATAATTTTGTGGGTATATATTATGAGAATAATTTGATATTCTATTATAAACCTTTCAATAAAACTATCAAATTATGTAATTAATTTATAATTCTTGCGGGTATATTATAAAAATAATTAGATATTTTATTTTAATCAATGATATAAATATAATACAAAATTCTTGTGGGATAATATTTATTATATTTAGTGTAATTAATTACGATTAATGTATGTAATTCTTTATGTGATCTTAACATAGCATAATATATAATTTTATTTAATTAAAGATGTTGTCGCTAATATCTAATTATTTAAAATCATGTAGATCACTGGACATTAAGTTAAGGCATACTTTTATATAAAATAAGATAATATGCTACCTCTGTTTTTTTTTTAATTCATAAAAGCAACACTAAATAAAACAAAAATAAAGCCATGAAAATAAACCACACAAAAAATAAAAGTGATAACCAGGCGAATTAAAATTACATAGACCAGACATTAAATGATTATAAAATGATTATAAACCATTATTTATGATAATTTATAATCATATAAAGCATTAAAACAATTCATAAAATCAAAAAACCCTAAAATGTTTATTTTTAACACATGGTTTTCAATTTATTCCTACCTTATTAGGCATGTTGATGGCAACTATTTCCTTTGCTACTAGGCATGTTGATGGCAAGGCATCATATTCATGGCATTTATTGAAACTTATTCCATCATAAACTAAACTTTCAAGCCATAAATAAAGTCAAGTTAATCATTAAATTTAATTTGAGAACAAAGGTTGTTCTTAAAAATTTTAGGGCATATAAAATACATGGAATAAAAAAATCAATTGACCACTTGAAAAATTTCATGACCAATATAATTAAGTAGGTTTATTAATTTCTTTGAGCACAAAAAGAAACTCCTGGACAAATACATCAACATGGATACAAGGGTAGATGTATTCTTGTTGTGGCTTTGATACCAACAGTTAGATTTAATAAATCTAAACATGTTTCTAAAACAATTTGTATTTAAATCTAATGCAGAAAAATAAACAGATAAAAAAAAATATACCTCTTGTCATTGATGAAAAACACTATTCGAGTTTTCTATTTTTTTAAAAAATATTTTTGGTGCTTCTAAACTCTACACTCATGTTTGATGGTGTATTTCTATAAGTAAAGGTCTCTATTTCAACGTGAGCTTAGAAATAAAAAAACTGTCTTTATGTAACCGGAGTTCCATTTAACTACTATTGATGTGCTATTAATTTATGAAATATTAATATGGGAGTTAATTTATTGGATCAAATATTAAAATTCTTGAAAAAAACAAAAAAACATAACTTTTAAGCTGCTGTCAGATGCCAGAAGAATTGAGGCCATTATCTGGTGTGTATTGCATGTGAGTATATTGTTTGTTTGACCCACCAAAAATGCAACATTCTTTCTGGGCATCTCGTACGTTCGAAAAGCTTAGAAAATAGAAGTAAAAAGAACTCAAGAGTAAACAACTTGAGCACAATACGCTCAGTTGTCTATATTCTTGCGCGTTATTGGCTTTGCTTGTGACTTCCAGCTGTTTTCATCGGCAAGATCCTGTACCTTCTGAAAAATATTGCTTCCACAGTTTTTGTTTTCCCATTGAATGTCATTCAAATTTTTCTCCTCATTTTTCAGAATGCTTCCTATCGGCTTCTTCATGAAGATCTCTAACCTATAGATAAAGATTTGGGGATATATAGTTGCTTATCTTGCAAATCCTTTGGGGACTCCGCATGTTCCTAGATGTTGCTTGGTGTCACGAGTGGAAGTGGAACTTTAATAGGAGAAAACTGGTAAAGTATTGATTTTTCAGTATGTGGTTTGTAATTATACAGTAAGACCTTCGTAAAAGCATACGAAATTTTTGTTCAGGGGTATTTGGGGACTCGATTTTAAATAGTGAACAGAAGCTGCATTCTCCTCCACGCATAGAATGTTTTGATGTTTTTCCCTTGTTGTGCTCTGTCACCTCTGCAATAAAGAGATCATCATCAGCTTCTTCATGATATCTTATGTGCTCGTTCTGTGTTGTCTGGTTCATAGATATCATTCAAGATGCTTTCGATTTCTGAAGAAGACATGAAAATGGGGAGCTAATGCTCTCATTTGCTGACACATGTTGGAGTTACATGAAAATCCCTTGCCCTTGTGAGATAAATTCGAGAAACTTATTGATTATCAAAGACATGTATTATTCAAAGTAGAATTATCTGGGGTGTCAAATGTCTCAGAGTTTACAATGTTTTATGTCTAGTTAAAGAAATAAAGATATAAAATAAACGTTGTTGAAATAATTTTAATAGAAGAAAATCCTTTCCGGTAAATGACAATTATAATTTAGCACTTCTTCATATGAATCATCTCAACTTGATATGAAAGTGAATTTTTTACCCATGATGTCACACTGACATACAGCACAGAAGCTGCAGAAATTAATATTTTAATGTTCTTTTTTTACTCCATTTTATATAGTGACCTACGAAACAAAAAGAAGGCAATTTAATCCCTGACCTTCAATCCAGTGTAGTACTTCTTGAAGGCTCTAGGGATGTAAACAAGCACCGAAAGGCCAGGTTAGCCACAGGAAGAGGTCTCCTAGTAGATCCTTCGTAATCCTGCTCCACCTTTGTGATCTCATTCCTCAACCAATCCACAAGTGTGAAAATCCTCCTTGAATTATAAAACACAGGCACAAAAACACGTATTGGGATCGAAAACCCATCTGAAAATGCCACTCCTTCCATGAAAACCTGCGTTGCTGGTGCTGCAGCTTTGATTCCTTCTTTATCCCCCTCGAAAATGCCTTCAAAGATGTAAGCTAGGGGGAGAAAGAGTCCAACAATAGCACCAACAAACACGTAGAGGCCGAGAATCTTGGTTTTTGGGTCAAAAACTAGAGTCACTTGGAGGGTTGATGGAATGCAACTTCGGAGAAAAAATACATGTAAATAATGGAAAAGACAACAAAATCAAAGTCTTGAGGGCTTACCGTGCCACAAAACCAGCTTTCTTTGAAGAGGTAGTAGTGCTTTTAGGGTTTTTAAACGGGGACAGGTCTTCTTGGAGTTTCTGTTCTTGTTCTCTTTCATTTGGAAGGCTTATGTCACTACATGTAGGGTCAACACCACCTGACATTTTGCTGTAGTTTTTCTTTGGCTAATTTGTGAGTGAACTAAGTAATGTACAGCTAAAAGAGGAAAGGAAATGGAGATACGAGCTCGAGCGGTGAAATTTAAGAGGGGAGAGAGAGATGGGAGATATGATGAAGGAAGGTGTGAGGCAAGTAGAGTGCACAAGTGACAGTTTGTGAGGAGTTTAAGGTGGAGAACTACTTGGCTCGTATTAGTGTGGAAATCGGGAGCATGGTTTTCATCTTCTTGGTCAAAGTGTTCCCAGATTTTAAGGCTTTAGATTTGCGCCTTGTCACTGTTTCAGCTCTTGGTTCTTACCGATGCAAAAGGCTAGGTTTCGATGCTTAATTGTCCGTGTTTCCTTTTCTGTAGTGGTGGTGCTACCGGCTATGAGATTAGCAAATGTAATAGCTGAAGTTCAGCCATGGGTGATCTTAAATCCCGCCATGCATGTCACCGAAAATTCTTGTAAGAAATTCGGTGAACTTTAATTAAGCTCAGGGGTACCTGGCAACCTATCTTTTTTTCATAAAAAGGAAAGAAATTTTTAATATTTAATATCATTCAAGTAATGTCTTCATCCCTGTACAGATTTTTTGTCTTCATCCATGTACAGATTTTTTGTGAAGAATTGATTGAACATGTAGGTTTTCAATTTGCTCAGTTGGATTTAGAAAGCCCTATTCCATCAGTTTCAAGGATGCTATGCGTCAAGAATCACCTAGATCAGTCTATATCAACTAATGAACAAAGGCCAAAAATGAATACATAGCTACTTTTCGCTAGTCCACATTTAGGCTCCATTTTTCTGCTGAATAGTTGCCAGGCCACCAAAAAGGAATCCCACGAGGAGGAACGAAGCAATGCCAAGAAAACAAAATTTATTACACAAAAATTTGGACTATTAATCCAAAAATACCTAAGTTTAGTTTTCTATGACAGGAAAAAAAAAAGGCAGAATAGCCAAAAAGGGCGAAACCTTTCTTCAACTTTCTGACAGAAGACCATCGGTAAAACTGGAACCTCTGCTAAGAATGCAACAATGATAATACTGTGCACATCCATAAAATAAAAATATCCCTTTCTCTTCTCCATCTTATATTAAATGATCGTTCTTTGTTTCGGTATATACTTTAACTTGACACCATTATCAGGCTTTGTTTTATACTTGGCTCTACCAGCTCCAGAAGTCAAAGGCTCCTGTGCCTCCACATTAACCAACTGATTTTCTGCACTGCTGATATCGTTGTGCTTACTTGTATCCGATGAATGATTTGTAGCAATTTGATAGTCTGGGGATAGAGCCAATTTCACATGTTCAGCAGCAATGGCCTCCTTCCACCCTACAGGAGATATATAGCCAATCAGATTGAGAAGAGGCCAAGCAAATTAAGCTATGAACATATAAGAGCAGAATGATGACACAATATGGTGGGAAAAGGACTATACAAGTGCAAGTGCAAACAAATATGAACTTACTCTCTGCAAGAAAAGCCCTTGCTTCATGGCTTGTAAGCTGCAAGACTCCTGGTAGAAGCCCTCCAGGTAAGGAACCATTTTCCATCCCACCAAAATTATTGTCCATGGCACATGATCTTAGAGAGCTGTCATTGAAGTTCTGATCCTCACCCTTCCCATCAATGTTGTCATGTTGGCATTCTCTTCTGCCATTTTCAACTAGCATTAGATCTTTCGATCCATTTCGACTAACAGGCCTCCAAAGCTTTACTGTTGAATGATTTGTGCCATATTGAACCGAATCAGGTCTGTTGTGCTTCTCCTGCACATTTTTCTTCTTTAGAATTTCATGGTCTACCAGGCAATCATCTCGGGCTCCATCCAAATTGTTACCTTCATCATGGCTGCAATCTCCAAGTGTGACCGATATAGAACCGATCAGAACCTCCCCCTTCTTATCATGATCCAGTACGTTTATTACTTCCTTTTGCATTCTAGCTTTCAAACTCTCCCCATTATATTCTGGTTTAGGTTTTCGGCTCCATTTTCTGTTGCCATTCATTACAGGTCCAGGCTTAAAATCCCTTTGATTTCCATGCTTCTGTATGGTGCCAGGTTTTGGGGCGTGAGAATTTTGATTAGCATGGAAACCATATGACAGATGATTCCGCTGTGATTTTGAAGGACCATGCCATCGAGCAACAACAATATGCATATGACTCTTTCCTTGTAACATCGACCGTCCACCACCACATCCCATCTGATTTTCCAAATCAAAATCTTCATCTGTTCTTGGTAGTTGTAAGGGTTCAAGAAATGAGGGAACATCATCTGGCAGAATCTCTGAACCAAGCGTATCAGAATCAGATATAGCCAAAGGACAGGATTGTTCAGCTTGAGGCACAGCCTCCAGCATGTCTTCGATACACTCCTTATCATCTAGCCTTTGCTCCTTCTCTTTCTGTTCTTTGAGCCTCAGTTTTTTCTGCCTCTTCCTTTCCAGGAGTTCAACTTGCCTTCAAAATTTAGGAAATATAATGAATAAAATATGTTTAGGGAAAGCAAATTCAAGAGTCGAGTTTTTCGAGCCCCACAGTAAAACACAAAAAAGCTCTTGGGTAATGGAACATCTATAATTCTAATGCACTGAAGAGGTTTGTTTTAAGAATTCAGGTAGTACTGAGGAAGATATTAGGTGGTGTAATATCTGAGCAACACCCTGATGGTTGAACAACTATCCTTAAACTGGTTCCATAACAGTTCAATGGACAGTCCAATTTTCAGGAGATAGGTTTGAGAGCTTAATAGAAACTAAGAAAACAGCAGATCCAAGAAAATAAAAATCCTGATGAGACAAAAGAGCTCTTATCAGTGTCTGTCTCTACTTTATGATGTGTTTTTTACACTGGAACCGTTTGATATTCTTTTACTTGAAATAATGAATCATGTAATTTCCATGAAGATTAAACCATGAGCAGCTCCAACCACAAATGTCAAGTTCATTAAGAGTAGAATCACAAACACTCAAACAATCAAAAGAAGAGAATAATCACCAGGAACGCTTCATTCACTCTCAAATGATCATAAAAACCTAACACGAAAGAGCAAAACAAATCTCCTCCTGAACTTTTTTTCTGATTATCTTAATTCTTGCCTTCCATCTTAATTTTTTCTTTCCTGTATGACATCATCAATGGATCCTTGGATATGAAAAGATTCTAATAACTATCAAAGATAAACAATTTCAAGAGCAAACTATACTTGCAATATAAGATACAACATAAAGCAGCATCATAAGTTCAAGATATAAGTGTGAACTTAGGTTGCACCTTCTCTGTGCAGCCTCCTCCTCCTCCACAAGCAACTTTTGGCACCTCAAAGCTTCTGCATCCTGGTCTGCAAGCCATGCGTTAATCTGAATACAGAGAATCACAAATGCAAGAGCAAAGTACATCAACACATTTCTGAATGCAACAGTGCATAAGGAACGTCTGTGGTGCATGCATCACCAAAGCACTGGTTTGTTATGATAACTGGAACTTTGGAAGTAACTGAGCCCAAAAGAATGAAAAGAAAGGAAAGAAAGATACCAATTTCTGTTCCACCACAAAGCTTGTGCAAGCAACTATATTCTTTGTTTCAAGCCCAATCTTCCCAGCCCCACCATCAAAAATATATTTTTGTATTAATACAGCTGTTCCACACAATAACGTTTTCTCACTTGCATCATCAAGAATACTGAATAGCTGTCCAGAAGACAAAGGAAACCTGGAGGGCCTCCCCTGGACAAGATCCTATCATGAATGAGGATACATCACATTTTTAGGATAAATAATATGGCAGATGAAAACTACACAAAATCCAGAGGAAAAACAATGACAAGGGAGGATGCTCCCTTACCAAAAGGGCAGAACCAGCTCTCCAACAAGATTGAGTAAGTGAAGAGATCCCTGGTTTCCGGATAACTGTCATCAATGACCTTATAATTGAAGACCCTGGAACTTCCTAGTAAGTAATTAAAGAAAACAGGGAAAATGTTTACAAAATAATTATAGAATGACAATAGATTGCATTGAAAAGAAAAGGCAAAGACTCCAACTCCAGATGTTTATTAGTCAACGTATAAAAATATGGAACAAATGAAGACACTCAGCAGCTAATATCACTAACTCAACTGAAATCAATATAATATACCTCAAAAGTCACGTCCTTGAATGATAAGATTTCCTTTGCCTCATCCTCAGAGAGCTGAACAAAAGTAAAAGATACTAAAATGCTGCATAAAGAGGGATGGGTTCAGCCAAACCTTCCTAAGGGGAAAATACTTTACCTTATCCCAAAATGCTCCTAACAAGTCCCTATTTTTGGCAGAATCCTACAAGGAAAAACAAAACATCTTTCAGAGCAATTTATTGCATGTAAATTAACAATGAGAGTAGCTATAAACAAAACTATTTGATAGGCAAAATCAACATTGAAGGAACTGAACATCTGACCATGATGAACACCAGATTTACAAGTTCCAAAACGCCCAAAAAATGTTTAAGCAGCAGGACTAATGAAAGAACAGGCATGTCTGTGAAGTGAAATGAATGAAACCTTATCAAGTCTTTTCAATCGATGATGAACCCGCAAGTGTCTTCTATAGTTAATGGAAGAACAAAATTCTCGGGAACACTTGCTGCACTTTTGCATCTGCGCCTTCAAAGGAGTGAGCAAAGGCCAACCTGGGTAATCTGCGAAAATGAAAACCAAGGAAATCAACAAGTTGATTCAATGTCAAACAACGCCATATGCCAACCTTGACCCAAAAACCCACCGACTGTATCAAGAAGAAACCACTACTTATGAATTATGATTCATTTAGACAATATCTGGTACCTGGTTGATCGAGAGCATGGAGTAATTGGATCCACTGAACAGGGTTATCATTCGGCCTTGAAAAAGAAAGAAGCGGTTGTTTTCCAATGGCATCCCTGATGAATGTATCTAGGGAAGAATCATTCCCCTCACCCGGTCTCATCACATCAATAATACTGCTCACAGGTTTCACAACTGGCATTTAACACAGCAACTGCACGCAAAAAAGAAGAAGAGAGAGTTAAGAACTGATTCAAAATACTCAATTTACTAAAAGGGAAATGGGCTCTAGATCAGAAACACGAAGGATAAAAAATGACAACACTTCCATTTCTATGGCATTCATAATGAACTTTCCATAGAAACACATAAAGATTAAAACTTTTTCAAACTGAGAAAGACTATTAAACTCAATAGCAGAAATAAATGAAAAATTACAGCTAAACAAGCCAAAATCAACATATATTCAGTACCAAATCACCATAAAAATTATAAAAACCAAAAGGGCATCACACAAAATTCAAGAAATGATGCTTTATATCTGCATTTTTAAGAGACCCCACAATTCAGAATTCAGTTTATCAACAGCTAAACCGCATAACATAAATTAAACACACACACAAAACCCTTTTTTTCCTAAAAAAAAATAGCATAGTTTACGCGGTCTGTGATGAGTTCTTGAAGGTGACGTACCGAGTGAAAAAGTTGAAAGAGAGAGAGAGATCGGAGAGATTTGAATTCGCCGGGAGAGGGAACAGAAAAGGTGATGAGATTGATGATCGGCCGATTAAACAACAAAACAAAGGAGGAAAAAAAAAGCGAGAGAGAGTTTTGATGAAGAGAACTGGAAGTTAAAAAAAAAAAAAAACCCTGCTTTATATATATATATATATACGAGGCAAATATAGAACCTTGTTTCCTTCTTTCTTTTCGAGGAAGCACCAAGCACCAAAATTAATTTTTAATCAATTCTTTTTATTTTTATTTAAAATAAAACAATGAAATTGATTTAGGATTAGGATACCCTGTTTTTGCTCACATAATTTGATTACCTTTTCACTTCTGCTCCTGTAGTTATCCTTATGATTATTTAAGAGGTGATGATATATTTCATTAGGTATTAAGGGATTGGGACGTTGCAATTTTTCGAACTCTAGGGGTGATGATAAAATCTTGTGTGCTATAGGAGCAGAAATAGAATGCTAATAAAGTTTGAGGACTAGAATGAAGTTTATCTATTAATATATGACATGATCGTGACATGTGAAAATTTCCATCACGCCTGGCGAAGAGAGAATGGATGACATCATGTGATAGACGAGCACAAGAAGCCCTATGTTGTTCTTTAATAATTAACTTTTTATGTTAAATTTAAAAGTTTATCAAATAAATAAAAAAATTATATATATATATAATTAATTAATTATTAACAATAACTAAAATTAAGAAATAAATATAAATTAATATTTTTAATTTCACAATATAATATATTTATCTAATTATATTTACTAACTTTATTTATTAAAGTTAATTTTTATTTAATTAAATAATAGAAAAAATAAAAACACATATAAAATTAGTTGAATAAAATCAAAAGAACAGAATATCTCATAAGAACATATCATTCAAAAATGATGTTTAATTATATAAAACATAAAAAAATTGTACATGACTTATAATAATCTCTTCAAAAAGTAATTACAAACAAAATAATTAAAAAAACAACCATTACTTAAAAATGCTGAATACAAAACACACAAAAAAAAAGTATTAATTTTAATATAAATAAAAAAAAATTATTTTAAAAAAATATAATTATTTAAAAAAAACATAAAAAAAAATATTAAGAGTTACTAAACCTGGCTTATCCAAAAAAAAAAACCTATGTGGAGACCGTTTAATATAATTACGTCCCATTATATTAAAAAAAAATAGCCAAACAACAACGTTGTGTTATATAATATTCCCTAGATTTTGATTACTATTGTGATTAAAAAAACAAATTTTATATTTTTGATATAAAAACTCATTTTCAATATATTTTTTACCCAATACATTTAAAAAAATATATAAAGACCTTGAGAAATTCATAATTAGCTTTAAAAAAACACATCAAAAACTAAAATAAACTCAAAATGAAAGTTTTTCCCTAGCTCGAAATTAATTTTTTTTTGGCAATTTCAAGGTATAAAATATATAAGTGAAACTCCATTCACAATTTTGATAGCCAAACTTGTTGTCAATATCATTTTTATAGTTGTGATTTGGTTTAAAAACACAAGTTTAATAAAAATTATAAATTGCAACTTTTTTGTCAATAATATTTTAAAGATTTAAAAATGAATTTTCAATAAAAACCCATGTAAAATCATGATATATATTAAATAATTAAATACTTTTAAAATTATAATTGAAACAAAATAAAATTTTAACAATACCTCACCACATTATCAATAAAAAGTAATGGACAACGATGTTTTTTCTTGCTATTGGCATTTTTGATATTTTCCTATGAGAGTTGCAAAGATTCAAAATTCTTGGATTGTAAACAAATGGAGGGCAAATAATTTCATTTCTCTCCCATACAACCTGTATGATGATGTTTCAATCTCAACCAAAACACCAACTTGAAGCAAATATGCATTCATCTTCAGCATTTCAATCACTTCATTTCTATATATATCACCATATGTGTTCTTGTTCTATACATCAGGCATGTCCATTAAAGTTGAGCCTTTCAATCAAAAACTTTCAATAGCTATCAACAAGCATAGTGTAGTGTTTAATTGCTCTCTGTCTTTCCTGTAATGTTAAGTCCAATCAATTTCACAAATGCTGACGCCACTCAAGAATCGCTTGATGAAGAGCATGGTTAGGGAGTAGATTACAGTGCTCAAGTTTAAGATTTGTCATCGGTGAAGTGTCGTGTCCGCTCTTCAGCCATCCTCTAATAGCCTCTGCTTCATATGTAAAACCATCTGCAGCAATCTGTGGATCATCCATGACTTCCTGCAAATCCAACATAACAGCCATGGTCATAACTCAAAAACAAAAATGCTAATATGAGAACAGTGGGATTTGCTTATGTTTCATGTTTAATTTTTGCATAAATACAAATCTACAGTGATCAAAGTGAGGGAGCATGCTCAGCAACACCGACCCATGGATGTTATTATTACCTGAAGAATAGGACAGACAAAATGAGATGGAATCCGACTTGGCTCCTTAGGTCCTGAATCAATTCCTGAAGTCTTCATTGGCTCAAGCACTCTCAAGATTAACACAAGATCTGGCCTATCAAGTCGGTTCTTTTCACAGCACCTCAAGGCCAAGTTAGCTAACTGTTCGGCTTCCTCAAATGGCCAATCCCCACCAGAACAGTCCAGCAGTGCTTTGAAATTATCTTTTTCTATTGCACATTTTACTTCTTTCAATATGTCCAAACCAGCTCTCCCAGTCAAAAGCTGTAACAGTATAATTCCAAAAGAGTACACATCTGACTCTGGTGTAAGCATCCCGGTCTCAAGATATTCTGGATCAATATACAAAGAGGTGAAATTGGGGTTGGATTTATTACAAATTCCATTTAAGTTTGAACTGCTTTCACTTTGTGGGATCAAATAAAACATGCCAAAGTCAGTAAGTTTACTGACAAAGTTAGCATCAAGGAGGACCTTGGATGCTTTTAAATTCCCATGTATGATACAAGGCTGGTTAGAGTGTAGGAAGATAAGGGAAGAGCATATCTGGACAGCAATGCGTATCCGAGTTTGCCATGGAAGCGAAGGCATCTTGTCTTTGCAGAAAAGGTTATCTTCAAGGCTTCCATTTCGGACATACTCGTAGACAAGTGACCTAGACTCTGGACAGGTTCCAACTAACATTACAAGGTTTGGGTGCCTCACTCTACTAAAAATCTCCACCTGAAATTCAACAAAGCAGAAAATCCATGGTCAAAAAGTTATCTGATTCCTTCATATGGCTTACCATTTTCATGCTACAGTGACTCAAATTGCTGGACCATGAATCATTTTACACACACAGACAATCTGACTATAGCTCTCGCAGGATGTGATCTGTTTACAAACCAAGCACCTGTGGGATGCATATTTTTTAGCCCCTCAATCATTTGTTTCTTCACAAATTATTTTAGATTCAATAGCTCTCATCCTGGTCTGATATACAAATTGAGCAGATCTTTGAAACAATATTGAAGATATATATCGAAACTTCATAACTATAGGTGAATGGAGTAGCAGATTAAGCAATAATCTCATGGCCAACAGAGGGAAAACCTTAAAAAAATAAAAACTAGCAAGTTTAATTTTATTTCTTTGCACAAGCTTTAACTTTAATCTCTCAATTATCACCAATCACATGTCTCATCATGATTGATTGTTTCAAGCAATGATTCAGCGGGTGTGTAAATAAATTGATGGTTTTATAGAGATGGTAAAACATACCCCATTTTGAAAGTCCAAGAGGCTTTGAGAGCTGTAAGATGGAAACATCTTGATGGCAACAAGGAGATGGCGAAGGAGCCCTTTGTAGACACTTCCATATTTTCCTTCACTGATTTTCCAGGACGGATCAAAATAGTGAGTTGCTTCATTGATTTCCATAAAAGAGAGTTCAAGGATTTCTGACTTGCCGCCTGCAGCTGCTGCTATAGCTGATCTTTTCAGCCTTCTAACTTCCTGTCTTGCATTTTCATACTCCACCATTGCTGCATCCCGCCTTTCCTTAAAACTTATCAGGAGTTGCACAGCTGAGATGATCTTCTGCTCCAACTCCTCCACTGTATTCTGGGACTCTGCAATTCGGCTCTCAAGTGCAAACTTGTGCTCCTGGACCATCTGGAGTTCTTTTAAAAATTCATCACGCTGATTCTTTTTCTTTTCCACTTCTTGCTTTCTTCTATTCAAGGCTTCCTCCATTTCTTTTCTTAGGCTAATCTCCTTAATGCATAAGTTTTCTAATGCTTTGGCCTGTAAGAGTATAGGATGACAACAAAGTTACTGTAAAAAAAAATGTTATTTTCCAATATTCAAAAGAAAGAAACATAGAACCTTAATTAGAATATTCTTTGCTAAAATTTGGAACTTCTCTTTTCCTAGGGAAAACAGAGGTATAGAACGTAATCAAGTCTGAAACAATAATTTATGAACTCAACAGCACCAGAAACTCAATAGCAAAAGATGAAAAAAAGAAAAGAAATAAAAATTTTGCCTTGCATTTGGCCTCCATAACATTGTCTTCCTCTTTCCATCGCTTTACTGCCTCCACAAGAGCCTTTTGCTTTGAGTCCTTGGTATCCATAATTGCTTGTTCCAATCTAGAACATGTTTCTTCAGTTGTTTGCATCTGAGTTTTTTCTTCCTGCGAAAGCCATGGAGCCCTATAACCTTATGAGGTGGTTTAAACTAGAATCGAAGAATTGGCTTTAGTGACATCTATAAAGACCACATGCATATGTACAATGTATTTGTAAGATAATTCTTTGTGTAATCCTCAAGATGATGACCTCAAATTCAGCCTTATCATGTCAAAGTTCCTGGAATTCAACAATTCTGATGGTAGCTCATTGATTTCTTATGTTCTCTATTTCTATATGAACATAAGAATTTTTTTAATGAAAAAAAAAAGATTTTATAAGAATGAAGTATTTGAGAGGTTATTGGGGAATAGGACATCTTCCAATCCAACAAAACAAATCTTAAAACACAAAATCAATATATAAGGGCATTCCATTTACTCTGAATATCTGCTCCAGAAGTGCCACATGGAAGCAAGGAAACATGTGAGATAAAATGGTTTACTGTATTAAGATCTCATGCCATACCATGAAAATCAAAATCACAGATGAAGAGAAAAACATCTCATGACTTTTGAGCTGAGGAAAGGAGCAGAGAACCAGTTTCTCTAACCTCATCTGCCAACAAAGGAATCAATTTGGAAGTGCTGAGTATTATGTTGGTTGATTGACAAGAATGAACAGGATAAAAATCAAATCTTCCCAGTATTCCTTCCAAGTCACCAGCAACTTCCTCTGCATCTGTACAGCCCTGCAACAAAGTTATTCCTCTAGCACTCATTAAGAAAACAAGTCTTTGAGCTCTCCACATGAGAAACAAACTCAATATATTTGATCATCAAATGCAATCTCCGCGTTGGTCAGTAAGCTTACCAAGAGATCTATCTAGTTGAGTGAGAGACTCTGATCTCAAGAGTCTCAATTGCTCAGTATCTGAATCTGAACTCAGCAGCAGCAATGGAAGAGAAATCTCTGTTTCGGATCCATAATCTCTACCTTCCCTGTTTTTTTCACATTCCATCTATGAGCAGCATTGGTGGTTGAATCAAAGTAATAGCAATAACAGAAGGAATTCAAGCAGAGGAGATATTCCAGACTGGCCAAGCCCTCACAGCATGGCTATTGCACAGCATTGATGAGATGCCTATGTTTTAACTGAAATGCTATCCATTCAGTTCAATTCTCGTTCAATTAGAATCCATGGAGATCTACAATTGCGGTTTTGCTAGTAAATTTCAGAATCCAAGTTTATGTCATTAAAATCACGTGCTCGTACATATGTAAATGCAATGAGTCTCATGGATATATTCTCTAACCATGATCAGTCTGATCCAGTGATCTAGAAGTTGTTGATCAAAACAGACCAAACAACCCACTAGCCCAAGATTTATAACACAGTTCTAACTCGGTGGACCACCAAACACAACCAAAGAATCAACAAAAGAAATGGTCTGCTAGTTCAAAAAAGCACACTAAACAAACCAAGAGTGAAATTTTATAAAGTCAAAAGCACCTTGTGTAGATAAGAGAGCCTCTGCAAACAAACCAGATATGGCAGGAAGTTGGTGCTTGCTGGCACACAATTATTGCTTTCTGGGACTTTATTTCTCCCAGTTTCCTGCAACAGAAACACACTCAAATTAACTGGGAGTGGCGTGAGTTCTTTATATCAGCCATACCATGTGAAGAAACTTATTAAGAAGAATCTATACATCATTTCTTAACATTACTGTAGCATCATGGAAATAGTGACAAAGGAGTAATTGCACTAAATAGTTCATACTTTGAATAGTATTTATCAGCTGCTGCTCCCATGACAAGCCACCTAATGTTGTATTGAGCAATAACCTCAACAATTCCCTTTGCTATATCATCCATCTTGATCCACACTTTGTCTGCTTCTACCTACAATATAACCAAGTTTATCAATAAACTGTTTTGAATGCACACATGTATTTACCCTGGCCTGGCTTCCAAAAGCATTTGAGTTTAAATCACATTTGGATAAAGTAAATGTTTTTTTGTGTTCAATTTAATAGAATTCAAAGCATTAGTGTTTAACGTCTGGGACTCAAACTTCTATTCCAAAGCTGACACTGACACTCCATCGTGACAAATTAGAAAAGACTGAAGAATCAGAAAATTACCCCTTCTTGAGCAAGAATGAGACGGTATTGATCTAAGACATCATGCATCTTTTTCGTTTCAAGTTCTTGGAATGCCTTGACAGCATCTTCCTTTAATTTATTGACAGCAAGTTTTCTGTGTGCTGTATAAATCCCAAGAAGATCAAAACAATTACATCAGGCCATCCACGACAAAATTAAAAGAGGCAGAAATCGAAAACACGTTTCTCTTTACAATCTCCATAAGCATGTGGTTTCCTTTTAAAAACCCAGTTAATTGAAATTCTCAAAAGCTTCACATCCTAGGAAATTCGATTCCATTCAAATTCAATATCAAATCATCGGGACCAAAAAAATAATGCCCTTTGATTGCAATACGTTGTGGATTCTTTGTTATCTGGGAGCTGTGATGAAAGAAGAGCAAGCCAACAAATAAATAAATAAACAGAAAGCTCTGCTGAATTCAAAACAAGTAATCAGCCATCAAGCTTATACAGCACTAATATTTTATCCCTGTATAGTATAAACAACAGCACAAGATGGATTAATCACTAATATTTAAATTGTCTTTTTCAATATATAAAACATGGCCTTTAAAATTCAATTTTCCTTTCCTTTTCCTAAATTCTCTCAGGGACCAAACATGGAATTAATCAAAACTAATAGCAACATTAAAATGGATGAAATATCATTAAAAGAAAACAATAAAAAATAAAAACTCACTGAAAGACACAACATTTGCAGGCCGGTGAACATAGAGGAGGCATATCTTCTTGCCTGCAAAACTCTGTAATACCCAAAAAAGCAATCTTTTACTCTTCTCTACATTCTTGCCAACTGCAATAAATATAGTCTCCTCCAAATCAAACACTCTCTCTGCCTCGAGCCCATCAACACCCTCCATCCCTTGTATAAGACGATCACTCTCTCCGTCTGTTAGGCGAGAGCCTAGGGAGTGAGTCAATCAACAGTCTCCTCGAGTAGCAAACTGGGTGGCTAAAAAGGATTAAACTTTCCTTTTCTAGAGTACTTTTTGTGACGTGGGGTTAGCTATTCTAGCTTGCCAACCTTTCGAAAAAGTATCGGTGAAGATGATTTATTTCTCCTTGCATCAGTATTTTTTCAAGAGTTTCTACAAATCTTAAACTGGAAGTCAAGACAAAAGCTATTATAACGAGTGATTTGAGGACAAGTGGAACATCTACCTGGCAATTGGGTTTCCGTTTGCTTGTCGGTTCATATACGCCTACCTACAGTTTCACTCTTTCATCGACCTTTTCAAACAGTTAATCAATTTCTTACATGACAGATTCAACTCAACTCCTTGTTAGTTTCTCGTTGCCTTAGATTTCTGTGTTCAGACAAAAAAAAAAACTTGCAAGTTAGGTGGGGCATGCCAGTTCCTAGCAGTTGAGTTGATTCTGACTTTCCTATTTTATCGTGAACGATGCGTTGGTGTTTTTTTTTTTTACCGGGCCATGGTTCCTTGATAATTACAATCTAAAAAAACTTAAAAATCTGAAATCTACCATTTAAAAAAAAAAAACAGATCTCATTTTTCAAGTATTTTTTTTTATGTATTTTACACTTTGATTTTCTGTTGTTGAATTTTTTCTATCCTCAACAAAACTTGACAAGTTATCAAATTATAAAAGGCTATAATTGTATAATTGAAAAAAAAATTAAGAATGAAAATAAAATTAAAAACTTAATTACTTTATCTAGTTATTTTAATATATTTTGTCATAATTTTAATTGCAATTGTAATGTGATGCAATGTTTTTTTTTTTTAACAATTGGGCTTTAAAGCCAAATTATCACATTAGGAATTCATTTGAAATAGTTGTTGCGATTATTAATATTTTTTTATTTTTAAAAAATTATTTTTTATATAGTATTTTAAAATGTAAAAAACTATTAATTTTATAAGAAAAACACGGTACATCTTAGCTTCTTCTCAAACTATCATGCAATTATGCTACTTGACCTGACCTTTTTTCATTGTGCTCTTTTCACTCTTGCGTTTTAACATTCAACAAAAAAAACACTCTAATTCCCTCCCCTAACAAAACTTTCTTTTCTTTCTCATCAACACTTAAATACTTCAAATCAATGGATCAAGGAAACAACAACACAAAACCCTCATCGGCCCTATATCAAAGACCCTACTAACTCCCCAAACAATATTAACATTAATATCTTTAATCATTATGACCTTCTCCCTCAGCTCCAATCTCTCCAACAGTCTTTTGACACCATTCAAAGGAAGTCCTCCTTGATAGAGGAAAACCGACTACTTTAGCACGGAAAAGATGATGCACTCAAAAATAACTCCTTGATCAATTTAGTCATCTAAGAGGTTTCAAAAGAAAGAGAGTCTTTTCGTGACCAAGTTAGCTAACTTGAGGCCTCTTTGATGTGGGCAATAAATAATTAGAATTAAATCAAGAAAAGAAAGAAGCTTGTAAAAAAAAAACTAACAAGTGAAAGCAGAGAAAGAGAAGAATGGAGATTGGAGATATGCAAAGTTTGCAAATTTTCATTAATCATCAAAACACCTTAACATTTAGAAAAGTAGGATATAAATACTAAAACCCTAGCTAAAACAAGTGATTGGGCTTAAAGCCTACTAAATAAAATACCCAACAATAATTAAATCAAACATAACAAATAAAGCCAAATTAATAAATCTCACTTAAAAGTTCATATAACTTAAACCCAAAAGCATAAGTTAAAGTTCAATCTCTCAATTGTTTGAGCTATCCTCCATCATCTATAATCATACGCGTGCATAAATAATATTTCAAGTTTGGTGTCCCCATCAATTCTCCCGGGGTTGGAAGCATTCGACCCTGTCGAGTATAGATCAAGGCGACTTTGATAACGCTATCAAAGATAAGGAGCAGATTGATGTGATATCTCTCTGATAATCCAATTATAGTCTAAATCTGGTCATTGAGCCAAAATGCTGGAATTTGCTGAAGTTCATCATTCTTGGTAAAAAATACTTGTGCATTCAAAGTAGCATTAATATATTCTTTTTTACGCCAAAGATAAGGATAATGAGGCAATGGTTTCAAAAGGAGCATTAGGGATAGGTTGTTATGTTTTATATATAACAAGGTCCTTCAAGTCAAACGAAGAGCTAATATCAAAATTTAATTGCAATTTAATGACATAATTATTTGATTCAATCATTTGCAACACTTTGAATGGTCTAACACTCCTTACTTGTAATTTATGATCGGTTTTCAAAGGACACCATTCAAGTCTAATCTGTATTATGAAATAATCTCAAATATTAAATGCATTATGATACGTAAGTAAATCAGCTTGAAATTTATATTGTTCATTACTTGCTTGAACTTGTTTCATGATCTCAATATATAAATTATAAATTCTACGTGGTAACGACTCAACTGACTTAGATATCCTATCATGAGAAGATATGGAAAGGTGTTTTATAGGCTCTCAGGTTTGTAACTATAAACATTAAATGATTGAGGGTGTGGAATGAGACAAACATTGTTTCAAACTTGTATAGATATGGTATGGACACAATCAAGTAAACTAGAATTATCATCTTTCTCATCATATGCATGAGGTAAGGGATCAGGAAGCTCAACATATTACTCTAAACTTATGATGTGTTGAACACCAAGCATGTGAGATGAGGAATCAGGTAGTTTAGGAAGATTAATATCATGAGACTATTCTAAGACCATACTTATCTCTATAAATGATTCCATTGAAGAGTTCCCTAAAATTTCCTCTACCATTAAAGTAGATATATCAGACTCTCTCTTAACCTCATTCGCACGCTCACGTGGACTCATTGTGTTAGGTCCCTTTTCTTGCACATCCTCATCATCTAGGTTACTAAAATCCTCAAGATTAGGCTTATACACTTCAACACTACAATATTCCTCTTTACTTATATCTTTATATTTTTGGATGACTAAGAGTTTATATGTGCAATATAAAGAGATATGACCAAAACCTAAACAATTAGTACACTTAATCTTTGAACTAACCTTAGACACTTCATTGACAACTCGTTTGTTCTTGTTTTATACATATAAAGTAAGGCACTATTATGATTATGTTTGTGGGATGGAGCACTTATCAAAGAATCACTACTTTTAAATTGGGACCTAGTATGGATATTATAAGGGTATTGATGATTTATCCACTGATTCTTTGTGACCAATTTATAGTCTTTAATTAAGGTATAAGCTTGATCAACGGTAGATACATCTTGAAATACAACTTCTCTTCTAAGAATATCATTTAAGCCTTTATAAAATCTACACAAAGTTATGGTTTCATTTTCTCTTATGGCACATCTAATCATGTAATCATTAAACTCATAATATACTCATTTATAAACTTATTTCCTTGTCTTAGATTGTTCCATTGGTCTAAGATTTTATTCTTATAAGACTAAGGTAGGTATTTCTTTTAAATTTTTTATTTCATTTTGATCCAATTAGTTGTATGAGGTTTAGCTCTCATCTCTAAATAATCATCAGCATTTCTCCAACAAATTTTGGCTTCACCAATGAGCATCATCTTAGCAAATATAACTTTTTTATTATCAGATAAATTATGCCATTGAAAGAATCGATCCATATCACGAATCCACATATCAAATATCTAAGGGTCATAACGGCCATCAAAAGTGGGGGATTCTATTCTGTTAGGACTCAAGACTCATTCATCAAAGTCATCGTGTTTAGAGTAATCTAAATGATAGTCGTACTAGTGGCGCTCAGAGTGAACTTGTCCATAATGATTGTTCTTGTAATATTTATTGGTCTTTGGATGTCTTATTTGAAAACTCTCTTGGGGTTCAATTCTTTTAAACATGGTGATCACCCAAGTTTGCAGTTTCCTTTAAATGGTTATAAGAGTATTACTAATGGTCGAGTTTACAGTAAGTGTAAACTAAAGCTTGAACACTAGATGATCATGATACAAATGCATGCAACACTAGCTTATAAATGGAATTGAGATAACAAATAGTTCTTGTAAGTAAAATCACAACACAAAAATAAAGCCAATCTTTTTTATATATATAAAGATTAATCAAAAACAGATTATGCTAGTAAAATTATAAGCACGCAATCCTGGACCTTTTAAGTGTAAATGATTAATCAAATAATTGTCACAACTCTTACTAGCTTCAGCAAGCTCAATAACTAGTTGTTAAATATCAATGAAGAAAAAGGTTAATAAACAAGACTTAAAAGATAAAATGCAAGGTAGGATTTTTTTAGGCACAAAAGTAATATTAATGATAACTCTGAATGGCAATTGCATAACCAGAAAAGATAAAAAAAATATCAATAAATTAAAAAATAAAGTGATTTACTAACTAGATTGAGGTGAGGAAGCTTGCTACCATTGACATGATAGACTGAATGTCGACTGACGTGGCATATATGGTGGTAGTCATTGGTGATATATTAATTGGGGTGACAAGAATCGATAACATAGCTGTTGAGATGGAAAAAGTAGGGAAATAAATTTCTAACATTATGATGTGGCAGCTGACGAGGTAGTACATGATGATGCAACAGAATCCTCTTATGTGGTAGACTAGTGACATGGTTGATTATGCTGAATGGTGGCTGACGTAGATCCAGATGGTTGACATGATATGGTTAATTAATCTTACCCCAAACATCTTTTATGCTGCAATCCTCTTTGTTGAGTTTCCTTCTTGTTATTGTTGGTGATGAGGCGTGATTGCTAATCTATTGATACTGCTATTTAGGCTTCGCCATGGTTGAAAGACGAGTTGTGATGGCTGCAGCTGGTGCTACTGCTGCAGGGTGTGATTTAGTAGTGGCTACGACAGATGATTTGTAACGCTGTTTTGGGTTGCTGAAGACAGATCTGCTATAATGGCGCTGCTGGACTATAGAAACAGCAACTCGGTGTGGCTCTATAGGCTTCTTGTGGCGTGGAGTTGTGGTGGTGGCTGTCTGCTTTGTCGATGGCAAGGAGAGGATGAAACTGATAGGTGCGCCACCACCAATGAAGATCTATTGTTGCTAGTATAGGCGACCTGTTATGGATGAGAGTTGTTGACAGCGTGTACCTATGGATTGATAAGGTGGTGTTGGCTATGATCGGCGTTGAAGGTAGACTGATTGGTGTTTTCCATATTGCTACATTTTTTAGGATGAATAGTGAATAATAAACAATGTACAGTGGGTTTTTTTTTTGTAATTAGGACAGTAGGTTTTTTCTAATAGTTAATGCTTTTTTTTTAGATCAAACCGAATATAGGGTTTAACATAAACATTGTAGATTGTTTAATTGTAAGAACAATTAAAACCCTCGCTCTGATACCAAATTTGATGTGAGACAATAAATAATAAGAATTAAAGTAGGAAAAGAAAGAAACTTTTAGAGAAAAAGCTGAGAAGTGAAAGCAAATAAAGAAAAGAATGGGGATTGAAGATATGCAAAATCTGTAAATTTTCATTAATCTTAAAAACTCCTTAAAATTTAGAAAAGTAGGATATAAATACTAAAGCTCTAGCCAAAACAAGTGATTGGGCTTAAAGCTCATTAAATAAAATACCCAATAATAATTAAATCAAATCCAGTAAATAAAGCCAAATGAATAAACCTTAACTAAAAGTTCATATAACTTAAACCCAAAAATATAATCTAAAACCCAATCTTTTAATTGTTTGGGTTATCCTCCATCATCTATAATTATATGTATACATAAATAATATTTCAGGTTTGATATCCTCATCTCAATTTAGGTTTGTGAAAAGGATTGGTGAAGCATATTTGACAACGAAAAAAATTGAAAAAAAAAACACTTTATGCTTATAAGCATGCTTGATTTTGCTTGCATGGGAACACTAATTGGTTTTTACACGTCAGGTCAAACACTGAGCGACTACAAAGCCTTGCGCGAAAACAAGCTTAAGAAATTGTAGAAGCTAGATTATGCATAAAAGATTTGGAAGACGAGAGGGTGGGAGCTCAAAATGTAATCATTGGTTGGTTGAGATGGAATGACTCTTTTATATGCATTCATAATGCAAGATCTTTCCCCAGCTGACTTCAATTCTTCTTGTGTTTTTCACAATAAGGTGGAGGAACTTCTGGGAGAAATAAAAGAAACCTATGCAGAAGTTGTCCTTGGTAAAAGTTGTAAGATGGAGAGAAACTTGCGAGTCGGAGGTTTTAAGCAATTAAACTTAGTCTGAATTCTATTTTTATGTATTTGTTTGTGTAGGAGAAAAGAAAAAAAAATCCGGGGAACCCAAATTTCCATGGAATCCCAATCTGCAAGGAGATATGTAATGAAATTGTCATCGCTTTCTTCAGGGCTCCAAAAGTTGTTTCACAATCACTTGTTGAGCCCTGTTATTGAAATGCTAAAAACATAACCGAGGGCTTATCAAAATATGACCTATCTTTGGGACCTTGAACTATAGGGGAACTATTTTAATTCTTCAATACACAACTGGTTGTTTAGGTTTAACCATCTTCAGTTCTTCAACCTCAGCTTAAACAATTTCCAAGGCACAATCTCAAATTCAATTTGGAACTTGACTTCCGCAGTTAACTTGGGTCTGTCAAACAACAACCTTGAAGGGGGGATTCCAATATCGTTAGGAAGCCTTTGCAACTTAAGATCCGTTGATTTTCCACATGTTTCAACAGCTCAAAACATATCCAAGGTCTTAGATATCTTGTCAGGATGTGCAGTCGTTTGGAATTTCTAGATTTGATCGGTTGTCAACTTTTTGGTCATTTGAATAGTCAACTTGGGCAACTCAAAAGTCTTGTCACCCTCCATCTAAGAGCTAATTCAATTCCAGGTCCACTGCCAGAGTCCTTGGGAGATCTTTCATCCCTGAGAGTTTTGGACCTTTTTTTTAACAAATTGAATGGATCTCTCCTACATTTCTTAGACATCTTGAAAATTTAAAAATATTACAGCTACCTTCTAATCTGTTTGAAGGTGTTGTTTTAAGATTCCTTTACGAATCTCACAAAATCCAAGGAGCTTGATGCATCTAGAAACCAACTAGCATAAAAGTTAGTCCTGATTGGGTTCCTCCTTTCCAGCTAGAAGTTATAGGACTGGCTTCTTGGCATTTAGGTCGTGATTCCCATGTGGCTTCAATCACAAAAGAAGTTTTGGTGTCTGGATATTTTAGACTCGAAAATTCCTGATACCATTCCCAATTGGTTTTGGAATTTATTTTAACAATGTATTCATTTAAATTTCTCTCACAACCAAATCCGTGGAACAATTGTACCAACTGGGCTTGCTTTTGAGTTTGTTAAGGGTTCCACTCTCATTGACCTAAGTTCGAATCGCATCAAAGTTCCATTACCTCGTGTTCCCTCTAATGTTGCTGCACTAGATCTTCCAATAATTTTCCATCAGGCTCTATTTCTTATTTTTTGTGAGATAAAATGAACAAGTCAATGATACTGCAGTTTCTTTATCTTGGAGATAATCTTTTGTATGGAGAGATACCAGATTGTTAGAGGCAGTGGCAAAATTTAGTTGAGGTAAATCTAGGCAACAACAGGCTTATAGGTGATATTTCAAATTCTATTAGAACTTTACGATTTCTTTAATCCTTGCACCTTGAGAACAACAGCATCTCTGGACAAATACCTTTGTCACTTAAAAATTATACAAACTTGGAGTTTCTTCACTTGGCTGAAAATCATTTAGCAGGAAATATGCCAACATGGATTGGAGAAAGTCTTTCTAAGATGAAGGTTATTATCCTCTGTTCAGATAACTTCAATGGTTCCATCCTTGAAAAAATCTACAGGCTAGCTTCTTTACAAATCTTAGACCTCGCTCACAACAAGCCCTCTGAAAAAATACGAGATACATTAATAACTTCAGTGCCATGACTACAATGAGTGAACATTCATCCAACAACATATCATATAGTATATCGATGGGGGGCTTTTATGAGAATGCTATGCTTGTGATGAAACGAAAAATAGTCAAATATGGTACCATTTTGAATATTGTAAGAAGCTGAAGCATGGACCTCTTTAGCAATAATTTATCCGGAGAAATTCCAGAAGAAGCGACGAGCCTTATAATATTGCAGTCATTGAATTTGTCACACAATTATTTCCATAGAAAATCCCTGAGAATGTCGGTGCTAGAATTTCCTGATTTTTCTATGAACTAACTTGTAGGTGAAATCCCATCAAACACGTCAAGATTGATATTTTTAAATTACTTGAACCTCTCCTACAAAAACTTGTAAGGGAAAATTCCTTCAAGCACTCAATTACAGAGCTTTGATGCATCCAGTTTTCTTAGCAACGCACTTTGGGGAGCCCCACTAGAAGAGAACTGCACTGTCGTTAATGAAAGATCTGCAAAAGAAGATGGAGAAGGACAAGGGAACAAGAAGTTGAATGGGGTGTATGTGAGCATGGAACTTGGATTTGTGGTTAGCTTTTTATTACATTTGGCTTCTTGGTGATTAAAAGGAGATGAAAACAGGATACATGTACTTTCTCACTTTTTGGAGAGCTTGAGGTACAAATTTGAGGAAGTTGTACACAAGTTTTGCTAGACATCATATTAGTCCTTGAAGTGTCAAGTTACAAGAAAATCTGCTTCAAGCTTATCTCAAGATCAACCCTCGTTTCAGTAAGGTAGTGCCTTTAATTTTTGACAAACCATAATCTTGGTGATCTCTCTCCATGTGTTCAACACTTATCTCTCTTTTTTCAATTTTTATTAGCATGTAGTACTTGTAGGTGAAATCCCTCCAAGCATGTCAAGACTGACACTTTTGAATCACTTGAACATGTTCAACAATAACTTGACCGGAAAAATCCCTTAAGCACTCAATTACAGAGCCTTGATGCATCAAGTTTTATTGGCACTTGGAGAGAAATGCACTGTAATTGAAGTAACACCTAAACTTGAAAGCAGAGAAGGACATGAGCACAAGGAAGTGGTGGATTTTATGTGAGCATGACACTTGGATTTGTAGTGACCTTTTGGTCAGTATTTGGCTCCTTATTCCAACAATACCTTTGTGCTTTCTCTTTGTTTGCCTGATTAACAAAACGATTACAACAAAATCATTAACAAGCTGGAGCCTATATATAGTCGTTGTATTAATTTAACTTATGCATTGGCTTTGATATTATCGAAAACAAGTCCAGAAGATTCAGAAATTCACATATATCTCTCCATGTATACTAAGAGCTACAAGAAGATTGATCTTGTCTGATGTCCTTGAACATTTGATACAATATGACTGAAGCAACCGAGTATGCCGTGTGCATGGCAGAATTAAGCTTCAAGTTGATAGTCTTTCTCCCAGCAAAAATTTTCCTTTCTTTGTGACTATGAACAATAGTGACTGTCCGATTAAGACCATCTGCGAGTATCAATATCAAGGGATCCGTACGTGCATGATGTCAAACTTGGACGATCTAGTATGGAGACTCGCAAATCGACACAATAACAACAGCCCAAAGTAGCAGCACTTGAACTAATCAAACAACAGCCTTTTTCAATTTTATTTTTGGACTTACCAATTGTTGGTTGGAGATTGGTATAATTTCAAGTCTTTCATCCCCAAAGAATTCTGCAGTCTAGCTAATTTACGAATGTTTGGATATTTCTCACAATATGCTCCGTGAAAGCATACCAATATGTGCTTATAATTTTTATGATAATGCATTGCTTGTGTCGAAAGGAAACACGGTAGCTTATAGCAGCATTCTAAATATTGCAAGAAGCGTCGATCTTTCTAGCAATAATTTGTCAGGAGAAGTCCCAGAAGAAGTGGTATGCCTGATAGCCTCGTAATCATTGGATTTGTCACACAATCATTTCACTGAAAGGATTCCCAAGAAAATCAGTGCTGTGGGACCACTGGAATCTCTTGATTTTTCTGTCAATCAACTTGTTGGAGAAACCCCCCTCCCCCCTAAGGATGTCCAGGTTGACGTTGTTTATTTGGTTTTTCTATGAGCTTTTCAGTAGTGTTGGGCTCCTTTAGGATCAACAAGAGATGGAGGCACATAAACTTTCAGTTTTTGGACCACATGAGGTACAAATCTGAGGATGCTGCGAGCAAATTTTGCAAGATGTACTCTGTTTCGTCAAAATATCATGTGGTGGTTAATTCTTGATAGTAATCATTTTGATGATCTTTTTCAACGTGTTCAGAAATAGGAATAACAAAAACAATATTTCATGCAAGTGTCTTAAATAACATTAAGCATAAAAAAAACAAAACATATCCTTTTATTTGGGTGTGTTAACAGAGAAGAAATTTCCTCAAAACTAGTTGAATAGAGAAATTTTGTTCTATTGATCATGCTCTTTGTGGCAAAGCTCTCAACAATCAGGATATAATAGCATCATGAGTTCTCTTTTCTTTTCTTTTCTCTTCCACAAGTAACTCTTGCTAGATGATTAGAGAGAAACACACACAAAAAGAAAACTAGGAGAAGGCTAATACCAGAAACCTACAATAAAATAAAATAAAAAAGACATTTACAAAAAAGGGGGCACGGCCGAGTCCTAGACTAGCCGTCGCTGCCTCCTCCCCCAGCTTTTTCCTCTCTTCTTCCCATAGCAGCCCCCGGTTAATATTCATTCCAACAGCACCGTTGCAATGACATTTAGTCTTCTTAGCCGTGAACTGCAAAGAAAATAGGATTAATTCCCTTAGCAACAACAACAAGCTTCCTTCTTCTGCACCAGTAACGACCGCACTGGTAAATCAGTGGTGCAACTTCTTCTTCTCCAACACATCATCTTCCTTTATGCCACATTGTGAGCCGTCCAGCATGCGTTCCTACAACAACAGTAGGTTTTCAAAACATGAACAGTAGCTTTGTCTTCAACAGTGGAAGTCTTGCAGTTCAAACCCAGCACCTGGAGTTTTTTTTCTCTTCTCCATTGAAGCAGAGATAGCGGGTGCTCCTTAGCCACCATTTCCTCCTTCTGCAGCAGCTCAGTCCAGCAATAGCAGCGACTACTATCTTTCTTCACAACATCATACGTGACCTAGTTGTAACATTCAATGACAGTCCATTAGCGCAGCTTCTCAGCAACAGCAGCGCAACAGATTGAGAGAAAGGAGGCAGAAGAAAAACAAAAGAGGAAGAGAGAATGGTGGGAATAAACACAGCAGGGCAGAGAACAAAAAGCAAATAAACCCAGAAAAACGAACAAGACAGAAAGGGGACGAGCAAGAGGAGGACGAGCGGAAGAAGTAGAGGAGGAAGGAGAAACCAAGGGATCCAAAGCAAGCCACCATCTTCGACTTTGCCTCCTGCACAGGAAAGTTCTTCATTTCCCTTTGCTTTGTAATTATAATTGCATGGGTACTGTACATAGGCCCATTTAACTCACTACTTTACCAGTTTGTGCATGCATGTATGAAGCTTAGCCCTAGAAAAAAATACCTAATGTGAAACATAAAAAAAATATATAATTTTCTTTTTTTAGAAAAAAATTTCAAATCTTTGTGAATTTATTCATTAACGTCAGAGTCAGGAATACCATATTTTTTAGGGTTACACAATATTTATCAATGTCAAAATTAAAAATATTCATAGATAAATATTCATTGATACCAGAGTCAGAAATATTATAGAATGACCAATAAAAATGAGACACAAACAAACCTTTAACAATTTAAGATAAAACCAATTTAAGATAAAATCAACAATACAGTTTATTTCGGGCAAGACGTTTAAGGAGTGATAATATATTTTTTTTTAAGTAACTAGTCCCGAACTATAAAATCTTTGTTGATTAATTAAAATTCCTAGTAATCATAATATTAAATAATAATTTTTTAAATAAGATATTAAATATTTATTTCTATTTTCAAATTAAGATAATTTTTAATCAGTCGCTTTGGTATTCGGATATAACAGAATGGAAATCATTGCCTCTTCACAGGTACAGAGATGTATCAACCTGAGCTGTCTTAATATTCGTTATTTTCTTGAAGCGGGAGATTTTATCAAATTCATGGATTTTTAATGAAATAAAGAGAAATCACGTGATTTTTTACATGAACACATAGCTGTTTTATTAACTTAAACTAACAAATAGACTTGTCTGAGAATCCATAGATCATCAGAGACTAATTAAGATTACCCTTATAGGTTGGGGACTTTCTTGTTTTTTTTTTTAGATTTTCCCAGTACTTTTCTTGTGTTTTCTTCTTCTTCTTTTCAAGGAAAGAAAAGGAAATTGGAAGATGGGGCAGGAGAGTAGTAAGGGTGTGAAGAAGGTGATGTCGCCTGCGCTGTGGAGGCGGTGAAGAAATGTCTGGAAGAAAAGAAAGGAGGTTACGTCAAGTGCTACTCCCAGAATTGAGGCCTTCAAGTCTTCTTCTTCTTCTCTCAACAACCCTTCTGCTCCTACTCCTCTGGACTCTCAAACAAAGAGAGCATGAAGCCTTTTTCTTTCTTTCTTTCTTTTTTTTCCTTTTTCCTTTTTTTTCCTTTTTTTTTTTTTTTGTTTAGGAAAAGAGGCTTTGACGGTTACCTTTTGCTTGTGGCTCCATTTCTATATCCTCCTTTCGTGACACCAGGATAGTCTTAATTTGTTCTGAAAACACTCACTGTTTTATGTGACCATTTGAATCTCTTTGTTAAAAGAGATCAACTTTTCTAGGGTTTCTTTAGGTGGTAGTTGCAAAGCGCAGGTGTTCCAGACTACACAATGATGTCATTTCTTTGACGGCAGAGTATGATTGATTCATTGACGACAGAGAAGTCAAATCCTATCGGGTACACAGAATGATTCAAGCCCCATTGGCTTTTGGAGATCGTAGAACACTGTGGATACTAACACCGAAAGGTTTCTTGATGGAATAAATCAATGGATGTGCTTGTATTAAAAACCTAAACCTTCTAAAAACTGCTGAAAAATAATAATCAGCTGGAGACTGTAGAGTACTTTCTTTGGTTTAATTAAGGGAAGAGGAGAGTTGCGAGTTTGGCTTTCAACAAGCATTACAACTCTTCCTACATGTCCCAAAGTAATCGGGGGAACCAATCATATACACAGGGTTCTTTTCGCATTCTCCGAGAGCAGCCCAGCTTGGACAATTTTCATCTTCATCGGTGCATTCACTTCCTTCAGAGTCAGAAAAGACCTTAATGGCTCTTAAATAAAACTTTCTAGTGGCGTACCACATTTCGCCCTCAAGGACAGGACATCTGGAATGGGAGCTACCCATGTCCGGAGATGTATTAGGATGCACTGTGAAAAACAGAATTGCATTCCCTTTAATCGGTCGAAGGGAATCGCTAATCTTAGTACAATCAGACCAAACCTTGTTTTTAACCTGTGACAGATTGAATACTGGTGTTAATGAGTGGTGCAGAAATGAAATCGTCCATTTATGAATGAACCAAAAGAAGATTTCTCACCAACCTCTGACTTAGGGAAGAATATCTCACCACCCTTGGTGACATTAGAAAGATAAAAAACCAGAATTGCCATCAAAGGCTCGCTTGAAATGATTGCAGATTTGTTACCAAAATAATCAAAACTGTTCATGGCATCTTCAATTCCATAACGCATGACCTGCAGGGGTTTGCTGTTCACTGAAGTGCGATATAAGTCATGCAACAACATGAAACACAAGATCATATAGATACGCAGTTCACGGAACAGGACAACTATTCTATGGTGACAAGAGCCAGGGTGACCAAACATACCTTTTGGAAGGAGAGTCCAAGCTGAAACTCTTTCTTCAATCCTTGAAAGTATGTTATCCTGCAAAGAAAAGAAGGTTTGTATTCAAAGTGGTGAAAATGTCATACAAGTCTTGCAACAGAATAACAATTTCAAATCTAGCTTGACTAAGAGCAAATCTCAACATATGCTCTTGAGCCATTTTTTAAAAAGTAATATTAAAGTGACAGGTCGGTAAGTCTCTGTTTAAACAGAGCTCTATCCCAGCTGAGCTCTCTCCCAGCTAAAGATTGTAAATTTTCTTCTCATGAAAGAAATTAGTTGCTATTTTATCAAAATGAAATAAAGTGGCCTACAGTTCAGAGCCTCCGAGTTGGATGTTGAACCCAAACCATCAGAATGTCCTCTTGGAAACATCATTTGACAATTACAAAACTAAAGACCATTATCAAACTATTTTCAAGCAGAGTAAGAAAAGGAAACAAAAATGGCTAGCAGAAGAACCAGTTTCTCATGACATAGAAGAATAAGTTCCTCTTGATTATTAATACTCAACTCAATAATAGAAAGCATCTACTAAATCTTCACACAACCTCAGAAAAATGAACCAAATATAATATGAAAGAACAAAATCAAAGCACAATCTGCAAATCTAATGGTAGGTGATTATCCATCATGCAGCATTAAATGCACATGTTTGTACAAATATAATCATACAGAAGCTTACATCCATGTTTAGAAGAGAAGTTGAGCTTGCAAGCAGCCTGTTTCTCTCAATTCTCCCTGAATCATCATCCTTTCCCTCAGAAGTTTCTTTTGTACCCTGTGCCTAAGCACACGCAAAAAAAGCAATTGAAATAATTTCCAACACGATAAATAGATAAAACAAAGGCTAAAAGAACAAAAGACAAGGGCATACCAAAGAAATAAGATGATCACATTCCTCGTCTGTCAAAAAGCCTTTGTACACGAACACCCTAATTCAAGAAAAAGAAAGTCATACATTTTTTAGTAACCGAGCCATTGAGCACCACAGTATTCATTCTGCGCTATAATTCAAATACGAATGCTCAGCCAGACATACTTAATTTAAAAACCTTAATACTTAACATAACCAACAACAATTCCCAATTAACTAATATGAGATTTTATTGGGGCCATAGCAACAAAATGACTCCTTGCATTATCCACTGTGAAAAAACAAACGCTCTACAACAACTTTATCAAATCGAAGTACCTGACCTTGGTTGCCAAGAGACCGTGACAACTCTTGATGGGTCTACCCAGTTAGTCTGAATTGAGCTTCCAAATTGAATTATTGTTTCAAGGTGGGCCTCCTTGTTCCTTAATTCCTTTCGGCTACTGAAGCAGAAAATTGCAAAGAAAGACATGGTTATTGCTGTATAAAACAAGTATACCATCAAAGAAAATCACTCAGATAACAAGAGGTAAATCTCCTATCAGGTTATGCACAATATCTATTCAGCTGTAGAAGAAGATCGTTCCTTCATAGATCAGAAGATAAAAGGCACCAAGAAGCTCCCAATCCCACTATACACAAAGTGTTGTAACAAAAACCCAGATCAAGAACAACACAATTATTCAGATGTCTAATTAAATCCGAGAATTAAAAAAAAAAAGTAAAAAGTGATGTTCCATTAAAGAAATTCAATTGTGAAAGTACGCTAAAACAACAAACTTGATCATTCATTGGAAAATAAGACATGAGAAAGGAGATGAGTTTTTTTACCTCTTTCCGAAACAGAGGGAGAATTGGGTTGTAAGTGTAAGCACCATGAAGAGAAGAAGGTAGACAAAGGAAGCCATGGATTGGAGATTAAACTCCAAAGAGATGCAACGCCAAGATTTTGATATAAGACTTGCTCCCTGCTTTATACAATCTTTCTCAGTCGTGTTGTCAGGGTTGTTTCATTTGTCAAATAAATAAATAAATATGTTTAAAATTTATTTCTAAAATCAACACTATTTAAAAACATAAAAAATAATAATTTAAAATAAATAAAAATATAAAATATACAGAATTCCATTGAAAATGCAGAAAATAATGTTTGAAAATATTTTCAAAAATATAATAATGATTATTTTTTAAAATATTTTTTATTTAAAAATATATTAAAATAATATTTTTTTATTTTAAAAAAATTATTTTTAATATCAAAATAATTCAAAACATAAAATAAATTTAAAAATTTTAAATTTTCTAAAAAAATTACATCACGCTACCTAAATATATTACTACATTGGAATCTCTAGTAGGTTTATTTTTATAATATAAACGGTAATTAATATTTTCAGCTGTTGTTTTAACTCCTTTTTTTTATAATGATTGAAAATATTATTATAATTTTCTATGTTTTATATAAATATATTGTATTTATATGAGATATTTATAAAAATAAAAATAAATTGTCTGTAGGAAGTAGGATTACTCTTTATATATATATATATAAACAATTCCAGTAAAATATTTATATAATTACATATTCTACTTAACTTCTTTTATTTATAAAAATTAACTTCTTTTATTTATAAATTCATATATTTCTGTATAGCACAGAAAACTAATCTAATGATATTCAAAAACACATTCATACCACAAACATATTTTTGGGATGGGAAATTAACTTGAATTCCTCCCCGCGGCTGCATGGTGAGAGATACTGGATCAGTGCCATCTATTTCTTCAATGGTATCATGTTCGCAACATAGATCCAATTCTCCAATTTTTCATTTTTCTTTTTTTCAATCCTACATTTACTTATTAACACAGGAATCAATGGACATATAATTTCAATTTAATGTCTTTTGCAGCAAACAAATCCCCTCTCCATGATCAATCATCCATCCCTTTGTGAATTCTTGAGAACCATGTGACCAGACACGTCTTTGTCAAAAAGACGTTCAATCAGTTCATCCCAGTTCTCTCTTATCTTGCTTGTCTTCGAAGAACCAAAAGAAGATTCCCCGCCAGATCTTTGCGAATCCTCTCCTTCTTCCACCTCATCGAAAGTTCCATACTTGGAAGGTGAATAGGCATGGGGAACTGAGAGTGTAACAGCCCTTTGTAATGCAGCCCTGTACTCCTCACTGTGTTCTCGGGCCAAAGTCTCCTGCCGCTCCATCCTTTGCTTTGCTGGGATCTCCATGATATGATCTTTCTCTACCATTATCTAAGTCGAGGAGAACAAGACGCACATGTCATGATACAAGCTTGCAAGTAATTTTCTTAAAACCAAAGTTTAAGAAACCTTGGGCATAGGGTGCTGCTGAAGCTGATTTAAATATCAGCAAGAAAATACTCATACCAACTCCCATATATTTGTGTCAGCGCTGGAATGAGTGCAAGTGAATTCAAAAGGTTGTGGAAAAATACCGTTTCCAGTTGGATTGCTGTAAATGCAACTGTCGCGTGAACTTACAAAATATGCACATGAAGATCAAGCTACTAAAGATAGGCTATGGAATTTCAAGCATCCATCCCCTACCCTGGCAACAAACCGCAGGGGAAGAAGAGGGTGGTGCTGGAAAGTCCAGAATTTCAGCATCTTTTACTGATTAACAACAGTTTGCCACTTCCAGAGCAGCAAATAGACCCTCCCAACAACCAACGTGCCAGCAAAATAAAGCAACTAATGGTTTGAGAACCTGGCCCAGAAAAGATCAATTTATTACTAAGAGATTGAAAACTTACATCCATAGCCCTCTGGGCTTCTCTCTCTATCCAAATGATTGCATGATCAGAAGTAGCATTACAGGAAAGAACTATATGCTCAAACCGCCCATCTACTGGTACCGCTGTCCTCACAACAGGGGGGATTCTTCCCAATCTGCAAACCACGTAGAATGTCCAATTGTCAAAAACTCAAAGATCTTTACCGGCCAAAATTGACTAGAATATCTACTGAAACCATAAACTGGTAAAGGCAACAAAGCTCGTGAACAATGGACTCTAAGATTTTTCTACTCCAATTTCAATTGTTGATAGATATAAAAATACTTGACCACTAACCCACCTAGACTAGTTATATGGTTTGTGCTTAGTAAAAACTTGTAGCTATATGCTCCACTTTGCTAACCATATGACATAACTAAGCTACTAGGAAATACCTGAACGGTTTCCTTTCAACAATGTGATACAGGCGGCCAGGTGCATACAGTCTCCTCGGATCTTTGATCATTTTCTCATCCGGAATACAAGTATCTCTCATGCACCTTAAACATAGTAGGCAGGGCAGACTGTAAAAGAAAAGGAAAAGTAGAAGAATCAGTTAGTTGTTATAATATTGGCAACACAGAGAATAAAATTTTGAAAAAAAAGGGAAGTTCATGGTGTTTAGAGTATCAAATAATTAATGTCATCACCTAACTACATTCTTAGTAAAAAATAAGTTCAAGCACTTTGATCTACAAGCCTCCCTTTTGTTAATCTTCCATTAGTAAATTTTTTCCTGTTGTGCCTCGAACACAACAAAGAAAATAGAGAGCATTGCAAATGGTTGATGCAGATATGGTCTAGCTTCTTCAAGAAGATTAAGGAAAACTTTAATAACCTTCTGAACGATGATCAAACTTTAATAATTAAAGAACTTGATCTGTACCAGAAAAGTGACTTGAAAATGTCTTCCAAGGGCGTGGCTGTCCGTGGCAAGAAATCATCCTGATCCAGTAAAATAATCCACAGGCATTTAGAAACTTCATCAGAAGTTGTTCACATAAAATCCCCATGACAAACAGACGTAAGCATATCTACGAGCATCAATGTACTAGCACCAACCCATGGACAGATTCTTTACATGGTTTTCAAAGCTAAAAAAAAATGCGTGTGTGAACAAGTAAATCTAACATTTCAAACCTTTATTTGCAATAAAAAAACTAAAGTCATATGGCAGCAACAGTTCATGACCTTGTCACCTACTAAATATTTCATTCTCTTTCCCAGGACAAGGAAACATGCTTCAAATCAAGGGAACACCATATTTACTGGTTCCCTGTGAATAGCATTCTTCTAAAGGTTGAAGCATGGAAAATTTAGGAACATTTTCTGTGATATTGATCAGATATGAAACAGTAAGAAGCTATAGTAAAAAGAACCTTTTTCATAGAAAGAAAGGTAAATGTAATGTTACATATTGATAACAGAGGGTATTAGCAATGCAAAAGGTACCAAAAAACCATCTCAACCTAATTTTTAGGTGAAGTCTCAAGATATAATTTATATTATTTTCTAACACACCTCCTCAAATAAAAACCCTTTAAACTTGAAACTTACACAAACCTATATTATCTTGTGCTTAATTTTTATTAGCTTAATTTTTATCAATTAAATGTGAATGGCAAGATTTAAACTCCTGACTGCTTGATCATCAAGACTTTAATATCATGTCAAAGAACTATCTCTACCTAAAAACTTAAGGTGTTAAGTAAAGTCCCAAAATATTATTTATATTATTTTCCAGGTGTAAATTTTGTTAAGGTTTCTTTAGATGCATATCTTCATATTGTTTTTCATATGTATGAATTGGAATAACTTGCCTGAAGCACTACAGAATTGATAACATCTGCATATCTGACAGCCAAATTCAGTGACATGCATCGCGCAGGTGCCACCGCGTAGCATCTGATCCTCTTTCTATCAATGTTTCCCAATTTATCATGATGTAGCACTACCACTAGTGCCAACATTGCTGCTACACCTGACCCCAGAGAATGACCTGTAAAAGTCAATGTGTAATTCGGATACGTTTCCACTAATTCCTTCAAAATGTCACATTCTGCATCCAAAACCCAACCAGCAGCCTTCAATAGCCCATTGTGGACATACCCACCATCAATTTTCCTTTTCCCTAGTTTATTATCCAAAAGTACAGCATAGTCACTCTCCCTTGCCAAATTAAGGCCCCTGACAGCTAGAACTATATCAGCATGGTCATGATCAAGATACAATATATATGGTGGCACCCTTCCATGAGTATCTTCGTATGTTTTTTTTAGGATTAACCATTCTGGCTTTAGTCCATACCCTCCAGGAGGTTCCCAAAGAGGGTGCCGAAGATCATCTTCATAAACAGCTAGAATATAGCGGCAAAGGCGAGGAATTGGCTCAAATTCTTCAGCAGTTGCAAGACCCCAAGTCTCACTGTCATGACCTGCAGTGTGGAGACATCGTTTCCACGCCCATCGAGCACAAGCTAGACAATACACACACTCAAGGAGAGGTACGCCACATAAGATTGACATTGGTGCCTAGAGTCTAACAACACTAACATTGATCAAGAGGCATGTATTTAGAAGGAAAATGACAAAAGAACCTAGGGAAATAATATCAAAATAGATGGATGATTCTGAATGTGCCCCACTGTAGGATGAAAGAATTCAACCGGACACCAATATGACTCCTTATTAGGTACAAGAAATTGATTCAAAATGCGAGGAGAGATTTCAATTGGTTTGAAAATGGTGAGAATTTCAGTACCAGAGAATGTGTTTTAAATTGTATTTAAGCTATAAACTGAGTAGGATGAGTAGCAGAAATACCAAGTCCACAAAAACTCAATGGGCCAACAACATCCAGGGTATTATGAGCAGTACGAACAGAATCACACACCAGAATCTTCTTCCAATAACAAGATGGTATGAAAGAATAGATCTCAATTCTCACATCAAATAAGAATAAAGTGACAGCAATGGGAATTGTCAAAAACAAGACAAAAAACAAGTATAAGGAGATAAATTTGACAGCATCAATAAAGAATATGTACAGGATTGAAAACACCACTCGCCAGAGCTTGAAACTTTACAAACGAATGGCGATTGGAGAGCCCAGAAGTTGACTTTTTGAAACAAAAACTGATCCGGGTCTCCACTGCTAAGGTTCTTTGTCAAAGCTTTTGATACTCAACCAGATTAAAGGAAGAGAAAACAAGACAAAAGTAAGAGATACAGAGATACCCGAGAGCAGGATTTAGCTGAGCAGGTGAAAGATCAAGACTTTAGAGGCCAACATTCATGGAAGCCACAGAAGAGATTCCATCCAAAGAATTTAAAGCATGTGCTTTCTTTCACTGCCAAGAAAATGACAGCTTTCTTCTTCTTGATGAGAGAGATTAGACATGTACAAGGGGTTTGACATTGTAGGCTGGGTGGTGGTAGTGGTATGGCTGAGTTGTAATGATTGGAAATTTAAAAAATGGCAGGAACTTAAAATAGAGTGGAATTAATTATCAGAAAATTTGAAGGGCTGCTGCTGCTGCTAAGTTCTAACCGTAAGTCAAAGGGAGATTTGAGGATGGGCGAAGGGAGTTGCTGAGATGGATGTTTGTAAGAGTGATTTGATTTATTTTTAAAGAATTGTTTTTAAGAAAAATATAATAAAGTAATATTTTTTTATTCTAAAATATTTATTTTTAATTTCAGCACATGAAAATCATTTAAAAATAAAAAAAATATAGTTTTTTTATAAAAAAAAAACATTAAATCTTTTAGTCGACTTTCATTTAAACAGACAGGACGGAAGACTTGAGAAGAGGACTCGTTCATGTAGGGGGGGACATTCAATATTTAATGGCAATTTGCTTTAAAATTTGTTTTCAATATCAACCTATTAAGAAATTTAAAAACACTAAAAAAATAAAATTTAAATAAATGATATTTGGACTACACTATCAAACATGGTAGGGCTATGCACAGTATTTTTTAATACAAAATATATTTGTTTATGTCATTAACATGTGGAAATTATTATAAGAATATTTTAAAAAGATTAATTTAATTTTGTCGTGTGAAAACTATTTTAGAAGAAGCTGAAACATAAGAACAAAAATGTACTTTGGATGATTATGATTTATTTAATTAGTTATAATGTGATGAAAGATATTAATAGTCTTGATTAGATAATATTTTTTACAGTTCTAACTTGAGATCAACCTGAGAAATTAATAATTCGTTAATTTATGAGATAATATATCTGATATTTTAGTTGTATTGTTTACCTTGGACGCTGTCTTTCAGGCTGTTGTGTCGGGGGACAATTGCATGGGTTTTTGGGACGGTTTTGTTGTGAGGTTTAAGACAAATATTGCTCCCAATCTCACGTTTTCTTTGCAAGGGAGTTGGAGGAAACTTCCCCTGGTTTTGTTAAAAAAGAAACATTTATATATATATATATATATATATGATCGGTTTCATAAAGAACAAAGAAAAAATAACATTTCATTTCCTCTAGTTATTAAAATATATTCTAAAAGTTGTGGGAAAGCATTGTGGCTTTTCTCATACCATATATTTTGTTATATGTGTATTTTTTCCTATATTTTTTTTTTTGGGTTTTACATCTTTTTCCTTTTTTTTTTCAAGGTTGTTTTATTCTTTTTTTTTCTATTTTTTAAAATTTTTTTGTTAATTTTTTTAATATGAAACTAATTAAAAATTTAATTCTATGATTTTATTCTTTAAAATATTATGGATTACTGTAATGTTTTTCTATATAGTTTTTTAAAAGAATTTTTTTACTCTTTTTTTTCAAAATGATCCTGGTTGGTTTTATTTTATTTTTATATTGAGTTGGTTGAGAATTTTTCTTCGTAGTTATTGTAGATTATTACAATGTTTCTGTACATAATTTTTGTTTTGCCATAGTATTTCTCCACGTGTTTTTTTCCACAATTATCTTTGTCATTTTTTTTTATATTAAGCTGGTTGAGAATTCAACTTTTACTTTCCCCACATATTTTTGTCTATTTTTTTCTCATTTTTTTGCTTTTTTTCAGAATTGTTTTTGTTGATTTTATTTTTTTAATATGGAATTGGTTAAGAATTTAGCTTTGTAATTTTTTTTTTAAACACTTTGGATTGCTACAGTGTTTCCCTGCATGTTTTTTTTATGTTTTTTTGTTTTTTCCATAATTATTTTTTTTTAATTTTATTTTTTTATATTAAGTTGATTGAGAATTTAGTTTCATAGTTTTTTTTTAAAAAAAAACACCATGAATTACTATAGTGTTTCCTAGCATAATTTTTTTTGTTTTGATTTTTTAAAAACTTTTTTTTTATCGATTTTATTATTTTTAATATTGAGCTGATTGAGAATTACAGCTATAGATTTCCTCATGAAACACTATAGATTGCTACGGTGTTCTCCTGCATGGTTTTTTTTCCTTTTGTTTTTGTTGATTTTATTTTTTTCATATTAAACCAGTAGAAAATTTAGCTTCGTAGTTTTTTTTTTAAAACATCATGGATTGTTATAGTGTTTTCCCATGTGGTTTTTTTTGTTATAATGTTTTCTAAAATTTTATTTATTCATTTTATTTTTAAAATATTAAACTGTTTAAAAATTTAATTTTATAATTTTTTTTTAAAACATTGTGGATTACGATAGTTTTTCTCCATATATTTTTTTCACAAACCCACGATCATGAACAAGCATGCCACAAGCTCATGGCATCACATAGGCATGACATTAGTTTTTTTTCATGTAAAAACATTTTTAAATATTGCCGTGTTTTTTCTAGTAAATATAAAAAAATAAACCATATAAAAAATAATTCAATGTGATATAATTATTTTGGCGAGTCAAGAAACAATATAAGACAATCTTGGTGGCCAGTAAAAATATAGATTGAATTGAGATATTCAAGATGAGTTTTTTTTATAGATATTAAAAAAACAATATATTTGATTAATTGAGGTTAGCCTCCAATCAATGCCACCTAATTAATATAAATAGTTTGATCTAGTTTGAATTTTTAAATTCTATTCAGGTTATAGTTTTTAATTATATCACTAAATTAACTAGAATTAATTTTATTTTTTAAAATATTAAAATAACATTGTTTTTATTAATAATTAAATAAATAATAAACAAGCTATAACTAAATTTATAATCAGATCAGGATAGATTAATTAGATCAATCCACCAAATTACTTGAATTTTTACCTTTTCTTGCTTTTATTTTAATCCCGACTCTCAAGTTGCCCGCCAAGCTACATTTTAAAATCATAGTTCTAATCGCACAATCATATGATACCAATAGAATCCCCATCAAACTAATGAGAAAGTGTAGTGTTTAAATAATTGTTGTCTGTAATTGTCATCGAATGCCCGAAGATGTTTGCAAGAGCATTTGACCCCGGGTGATGAATGGCCGTGAAGATTGAAGAAACAGGAAACCCATGATTCGGATTTCAAGATTTTCAAAATTTCTCAATCAAGTTTTCAATCCAAACTCTTTCACCGACTTGTAACTGAAAACATTAAGCTACGTATCAATTAATGGCTTTTCCATGCATAAATATATAATATTGATGGAATTCATTAACAATTATGGATTTAGACTTGAGAATTCGTTTATCTAATATGTTTGACCCTCAAATCACGAAGGAGATTTGTCAGAGCTGTGGATAAAACCAATAAGTTATTTAATTTTTATTTAACCATGTTTCACTTGTCATTATATTATCATATTTTTTTATATAAAAAAACTGAAAAACCTAGCTAAATAATTAGGTTTTAATACTACTATTACCTAGCTAAATAAAATAATAATAGGTTTATCATAAATAAAAAAACTAAAAACCAAAAAACAACATAGCAATTAGAAGAAGTCAAGATATTTTATTTTATTTATTCATATTTGAACCACTTAAAAGCTATTACAATCATTTATATAAAAAATTATAAAATTCCAGTAACATAAAATTTCTTAAGATATTATGTTTTAAATCGTGTGAAACTCATATAATAAACCATACTATATAAAGAAATATAAAGTTTTCATCTCTCTTTATACAATTTATTCTATCACCAGTAAATTTAAGTAAATCCACTTATTTGATTAAGAATTCATAGATATATGGAGGACTTGATCTAGATAAGAAAGCAACCCAGCTTGAACACTTGATGTGAAGCCCCCCTCTAGCTTGCCCCTCTAGCTTCCAACTGAACGGGGTAGTTATTTTATTTTATTTGTCTAAGCCCATTTACAAAGGAAACTAGAAGCCCTTTCCCTAATAAGCTTAAACGACTAAATTACCCCTTACCTTTCTCTTATATAATCCAGTAGGACTGTAATAACCCTAGCGTCCCTGCTTCTGCTCAGACTTGCCGCCGCTACTGATTTGAGCCGAGGTACTGTCGCCAAATCCATGCTCTTATTTCGTTGAGCCCTTTTGGGCTTTATCTATTCATGTAGCTGTAAATTGCCTTTCTTTCTTGATATTAAACTTGTTTTAGGCTGTGAAAAAATGGGATCTTTACACCTATCTGTAGCCTTATTCTGATCATTTTCATGTCTCGGGGCTTAGTCTGTTTGTGTAGCTTTCGAGCTGTAATTTTCCAAGCATTTTTAAACGTATCACCAAGATTTATTTATATATATTGTTGATATAAAGCCGATATTTTTTCCCCTCTAGTTTGCTAATTTAATTGTAAATATTTGTGATCTCTTGTTTGTTGGTTACATTGTTATTCATACTAGGCCTTTTTTCTCTCTCTCTTTTGGATACAGTTTTGAGAACGCGTTTATGCATTATTATGATTTGTGCTATGGAAGCTTGGTGCTCTTTGTTTTGTGTTGTATAGGTTGGAATGTAATTGGAGTAGAGTGAGCTAACGTTGTGATTTCATTACTTGGATTTTTAGTGGTTTGAATTGAATTCGTTTAACATTGTGATGTTGTTTTGATTATGTGCTGAATTAATCTTTGCTGTTTCAGCAATGGCTCCAAAACAGCCAAATACGGGTCTTTTTGTGGGTTTGAATAAGGGGCATGTAGTCACGAAGAAGGATTTAGCTCCACGTCCTTCTGATCGCAAAGGGGTAAGTAACGCTGTATCATGCAAGTTTCACTGTTCAATTTGTTTAATCTGGTTTTGGAGTTACATTGTACTCTTCAAAGGAGACTGTCTATGTTGAATTGTTTGTAATACACTTATGTTAGTTAAGATTTTTTTGTTGTTAGGGATTATATATTGGTCTTCCTTGGATTTATCTGGACATTATAGGCCATTTGAGATTAACAATTTGCTCAATGGGACTTTATTATTTTTTTGTATAATAAATTGCTGATATTGTGATATGGTCTCTTCCCCATGCATGTTTTGAGTGCAGAAATCTAGCAAAAGAGTTCTCTTTGTCAGGAGTTTGATCAGGGAAGTTGCTGGCTTTGCGCCCTATGAGAAGAGGATCACTGAGCTCCTCAAGGTTGGCAAGGACAAGCGTGCTTTGAAGGTTGCTAAGAGAAAGCTTGGGACGCACAAGAGAGCAAAGAGGAAGCGTGAGGAGATGTCCAATGTTCTTCGCAAGATGAGGCAAGCTTCTTGGATATTCAATTTTCCTTCTGTTGCTGTAGCTAATGTGTTTAATAGATCTGTAAATGTACTTGAAATCCAATCTCTTATTCTATCTAATGATTTTTTATTGCCTTTCATGGCAATGTTTCTTGCAGGGCTGCTGGAGGTGGTGAGAAGAAAAAGTGATTTGATTTTGTAGTCTCTGACTAGTAGATGCTAGTCAGAGGAACGGTTTTGTTTAGAGACACAATGCTCGGAAGCTTGTTATTTTAATTTTCAGGAAATTTTGTTACTTTTTAATCCAGAACTAAATGTTATGTACCTCGTTTATGATCTGTATGTGTTTAAATGAATTGCAGCTATTTGAATGAGTGATTATGGAAATTAACTTATTTTTTTATCGGAATCGCAATGGGGACAATGAGAGGTAGAGTATCTGAACAGATCATTGATTTGGTTTCTGGTTACTTGCTCATAACTTCTAAGAATCAAGTTAATGCTTGCATCAATAGTTAGCGCTTTCAAAAATTCTCAAATAGCTTCTCTTACCGCTATGGATTCTGCTAGTGCATGTTGGCTTGTGCCTCTGTATTTTTTACCTGGGTAGGGCTTCTCGAGGCATCTCATGCTGTTCTTGGACCATCTCTGTTCTATAAAGTAGTTTGTTATGTTGTAGAAGATGGGTTGGATATGATAGAATTTTATGTCTTAAGTTGTTTGGTACATCTTTGGGTAATGTAAAAATCATTTTTTGTGATCAGTAGATAAATTTGTCCCATTAAAAAAGTTTAAACAAGTTTATATGGTTTAATACAAGAGTTAACTTTGATTGATTTAGTGTAAAAATAAAAATAATTATAGTAGTTGAAAATCTCGGTATTAATTCGGTACAAGACTTAGTTAGGTTGTAAGGTTCTAAGTAATTTGAATCAGTGCAATGATAAATGATATTATTATGGCAGTTTTAAAATTTAATATAATAATTAGTTAAGGTTAAGGCTCGGGTTAGGATTAAGTTTATTATTGGAGTTAAATTTGGGCTGCGAGTTGATTTGATTACTAACTCGAGATAATATAAAGATAAAAATAAAAATAATTATAATTTTAAAAATCAATTTGGATTAATCTAAAAAAAACTTTGGGTTATGAGTTGGATTTACTATTAACTCAGCATAAAAATAAAAATAATTATTATTATAATTTTAAAACTTGACTCAATAATTAATTTAAAGTAAGACCTGGTTTTCTAGTTAGATTGATCAATAACACGAATCAATATAAAAATATAAATAATTCTCATTATCACATTTTTAAGATTAAACTTGCATATCAAACTTTCAGATCAACTTGAGATTAGTTATAAGTTAAGTTGACTATTGAATTGGGTTAACATAATAATAAAAATAATTATTATCATGATTTTAAAACTTAACTTGAGATTTGATTTAAGTTTAGGTCTAAATTATAATTTGAGAGGATCAATCTGGATATACTTATATCGGCATATAAATAAAAATAATAATTATTATAATTTTAAAATTTATTTAAAGGTCGATCTAGAGCAAAGTCTAATAAAAAAAATCTATAAATTATTTATTTGTGTTTTATTTTGATTTGATTAGGTTGAAAGTCAATATATATATTTTAATTATGTTAAGTCAAATCAATTTTTTTTAATTTAAAAATGATTTAAATTTCAAATTAACTCAATTAGATATATTAGTTATTAAATACAAAATAAAAAAAGTTGAAAATACACCAAACATCAAGTAAGATAATTATTTGTCCTGTACCCTCAGTCCAATCAATCATGTACCCAACACTATACTAGGAGCCTACACTTCTTTTTTTTTTTGGTAATGTGAAGTTTGGTGCATTTTGAGCAATACTAAAACCCTGTTAAAGGCTAATTTTTGTTATATCGAATTCTCTATGCAATGTTGTTATTTATTAAATGAATAAACTACCCCTCGTATAAAATAGGCAATCATAGGATTTTTCTTTTTTTCTTTTTAAATATGGGATTTCCAATTCACCTCTTTCTCTCTCTTTCTCTCCCTCAGACCAATTTCTTTCCCTCTAAACGCCGTATCTCCATTCTATTTCTTTCTTTATTTCCCCTTAAATTTTATAACCCATATTATTTAAAGATACAAAATTGAAACAAAATTTAAAAAATAATTCAAGTCAACCTGAATTAATTTGCAAAAACTTAATCACAACTAAAAATAAAAAAAAAAACTAAAAGATATATTTAATTTGGTAAGACGAGATATTTATCCAGTTGTGCTTATTAAATTTCTTAATTAAAATAATTTTTTATTCAATCAAACAATAATAAAAATAAATATGTATATTAAATTACTTGAATAAAATAAAAGGGAAAAAATCACTATGCAAGCTGCATATTTCAAAAATATTATTTGAAAATAAATATTTATATATTTTTAAAAATAAAATTTAGCTATATAAAAGATTAAAAAAAATTATAGATGAATTAATAAAATAACAAAAAAGATAACTCATTTAAAAAAAGCTATATAAATAAAATAAAAGAGAGAAGGTGTATTAATAAAAATATAAATAAAAAATAATTTTAAAAAAATATATTTAAAAAATCTTTAATTTAAAAAATAAATAAATAAAAAAAATCAAGTGTTAGCTAGTCTTGGCAAGCCACACCAACCTGCTTAGCCTATTTTATTAGGTCCACACGCAAGCTTTCTAAAGCAGGCTTGGACCTTTTTTTTCTTTGTATTTAGGGTGAATGACATGTTAATTATTTTTTTTTATATATAAAAATCAGACAATGTGTTATTTGAGATTGCCTAGAAAATTAAGGTCAATTGGTTTTTTAATTAAAAACTCATTTTTCAATTTATTTTGATAAAAACCATTTAGAAAACACCCTCAAAACCTCGACAAACCTATTTGTGACCTTAAAAAGCTCAAAATCAACCCAAAATTAATAATCTTTTCAAACTCATATATGTTTTTTAAGAACTTCTAAAGTATTTAATTACTTATTATAAATTCTTCTCATTAAATAAAATCATTTAATAAAAAGATCAATGATTTTAGTGGCTGAAATCAGCAACAATAATATTTTTCTTTTTTTATATCAAAATTCAGTGAGTTCTCTCTCTTCTCTCTCATACTATAAACTAAAAAAATAATAAAAATAAACTTTTGCATCAAAATTGAATTAAAAAAATATTGAGGTACCAAATATTTATAGTTTTTAAAGTATGAGGACTAAATTAAATTTTTTTTGAACCATCACCCATTGGTGGCGTTTTTTCTATCTTGGTCCCCAATCTTTTAATTTTATTCTTAGTCAACAAATTTGATTTAATTGCTTTTGAATTTGGTCAAAAAAATGCAATCACAAAATAAAATAAAATTGAGGATCAAATTAAAAAAATAAATAAATAGTAGACCTATAATAAGATGTAAGAGGATGCACAATGCATGCGGCTATGGTCGAAAACCTACAGGTTTTGTTTTTTTACGTAATTGTTCAATCCAATCCAATGCACCCCAGACATAAAATTATCCGGTCCAATTTAGTCCAATGCATTCTAAACACCAGACAAAGAAGTTATTTGTCTGGTACAGCTCCAGTTAAGTCCAATCTAACTAATATCATCTAGCATGTCAAACAATTATCTAAGCATGTCAAACACTACATAAACCTGGCACGGGTAGGTTCCAAGCTGCACAAACATTTGAGAGATGCATGCGTTTAAGCTATCAATCTTGCATTTTGGGGTGCGAGAATCTTGGTAAAAATCATAGCGGAATTCTTGATTAGAAGTGAAACCTGCATGATTGAGCATCGCTGTTCATGTAATGGTTAGCAGTATAATCAGAAGACTGATGCCCATGCAATTCTCCAAATTCGACGGATGGATATCCACACAAATCTCACGGAACAGAAATCATTTCCATTTCACGGGTTGAGATGATAATTTGTGTCTACACCCATCAAATATTTTCCAAATGAAGGTGAAGATTATGTAAGTTGATACAATGAATATTATTACATCACTAATTTCTCGGTAAAAGTTGCCTGCAAAATTTATTACTGGTACGGTGGGAAGGGGCAGGGGGTCTGGGGGAGTATTCAGGATTTGAACTTCTGCGTCAGTTTCCCCACTCCTTCCCTGCAATCTTCTGTCACCCGCTTTGTGCTTTCCTTGACAGCTGAACCAAATTCTGCAGTGTGTTGCTTCAACTCTTGCATTGATCCTATCGCCTTCACCTTGATGGCAGAACTAAATTCAGTTGTGTTCTGCCGCAACTCGTGTATTGATGCCCATGTCTTTGAGATGGTGGCTTCTTTAAGTTCTTTGGTCCTCGCGCATGCCTCTACAATCCACTCCTTCAGAACTGAGATTAAGACCAGTATTTTCTGTATGATTTTATCAAGTACTACTCGAGATTTCCCTCTAATGTCATCTGCCATTAGCTTGAGCCTGTCCACCAAGTTCTCAGCCCTGTTAACAGTTCCTTCAACAGAGGAGACTTGCTTTCCAGCAGTCAGCCATGTAACTCCAGTAGAACTCTCTTCATTAAGATCACTGTCAACCACCACCTTGATGCCATGCTTCTCCCACCGATATCTAGCCTCTTCAAGGGCTTTTGCCTGCTCTCTCGCTCTTTTTGCCTCGTCTTCAGCCCATGCCCTGAATGATAATAATAATAAAAAATAAAAATGAAGGCTGTAATTAGTCATAGTATGGTTTTAGCTATCCATTACGTAAGTTGATGACGACATGATAGCTCCATTGCAGGTTTATATCGGTGAATCATGCCACAGACAATTATTACTTTCTTACCTGGCCATTGACAAGGCTTTCCGCTCAACCTCTAGATCATACTGTAATCTAGAGATCTCCTGCTTTTCACTCTCAGCTTCCTTTTGAAGCTTGCTAATCCTTTCTTTTTCATATGATATCTCCACCTTGTTGCTCAAAAGGCTTTGCAATTGCTCCTCCAATTCACGCCTTAACTTTGAAAGAACTTCCATTTCAGATTCACTAGCAGCGCGCTCCTTCATCAAGGCAATACCATCCTTCTCTCTCTCAGCTCTTAATGTTTCTAATTCACACCTTACCTCTTCAGCCATTTTCTCTATAGCATTAATCTTTTCCCTCTCAATGGAAAGCTCCTTCTCAAAACTTGCATTTACATCCTGTTCAACTTGAGCTACTAGAGCACTGTGGGCAGAAACGACATTTTCTGCCACAGCTTCTGCTTCAATCCGTGCAAGCTCCTCACTAACTATGTCAGAAGCCTCACCAGTTGCAAGGGCAACAGCAGCTTGGGCCTTTGTGACAGGTTTATCTGGCTGGAACAATCTTGTGCAACCTTTTGGAAGACAAAAAGGAGAGGGTTGGTGCGTTGAGGCATCTCAATTATCCAACTTAACAGAAAATTAATAAACTACGATCATAGGCTAACATGACTCACCAAATGCAAGTGATATAATTCCTTGATCTCCTGCGGACAAGTCAGCCACAAGAGCAGGCCATGCATCCGGGTTTAACTTGTCAATATCTCTGAACCCAGAAACTTTGTACAGCATCTGTAAATGATTGCAAAGTGAAGATGACGCAAAACTTACTGATAAAACTTTCATTATGTACTGACAGAGTAGCAAAAGAGACAGAAAAAGAAAAAAAAGGTTCCAACCTTTTTATCAGCTTCTGGAAGTTGTCTTTTCTCAAGGGCCATCTTCCAACTGACAAGATCCTGGCGTGACAAAGGGCTGCAATGGTAAAACTTGATGATTACAACAACAATGAGAAATCATAATATTGTAAATAGTAGTATTGAACCACATATTTGAAATAGAAGACAGAAAGATCCCAAAAGAAGAATATAGAGCAGGATTTTCCATCGTAAATTATAAGAATGATATAGCACATAATGCATGACAAGGTAGCCAGAGGAAAAATTTTGCACTGCGGTCTCTTGCACACCACCATAATGCCAGGGATAGATAGCATCTTCATATATGTTGCATCAATACTAATAAAATACAATTTAACAGGGTAAGCACGTAGGTGCGCTAATTCTACAAAGGACAAAAACCAGTCTAACAGTGAAAAGAATACTCTATTCATTAACAATTTAACAGGGTATCAGAATCAACACAGTTGTTATTACAGGGTAAAACTGTTATCACCTTTCAGCAGCAAAGTAAAATGGACCTTGGTTTTCAACTGAAGAAGAAAGCAAACCACTACTTGAAAGCTTGCTTGAGATAAGTCCTGCTTCAGCTAAGCCTGAAAAAGATACAACTCGGTTAACAACTATAATGCAGTGGAATAAAGCCTTGTTACTAAGATTTCAAATGAAGCTCAGAAATGAAGTTTGAACCTTGAATGGATGAAAAATCAGGGTCATCAGGCGTGATATCATCAAATGCAAGTTCAGTAAAATTCTCTATGTACATTGCAGGATATACTTTTGACACCGTGCTCCTTCAAGCAATTAGAACGCAGTTAAAACATGTATTCTGATCTTCTGATAAACACTTTGCACTGCTAGTTGGGTGCTCATCCTCAAGCTCAGTGCTAGAAAACAATACTAACAAGAAAGATGCATACCTTGAAAGAGCATTACTAGCAGCCACTAACCAACGAGCAAATTCACGCCGGGTGCATAGATCACTGGATTGAATATCAGCCTCAATAACCTGAAATTGCGGTTCAAAGGAATTTCAAACTGGTTGTCCTCATTTATCTATACAGATTATACACGCTGATTTCCTCACCATCCTCTAAAATAATGAGAGGAAAAAACAATAGCTAAGAAGTACCTTCAAAACTTGCAGTGCAGCTAATACCTGCCCCTGAACCTGATCAACAACTGCAGGAACTAGAACCTGTCCAGGAAGCAGCTGCAAGGCTGCAGAAACTGCAGATGGAGCAGGTATACCAGCTGAGAAGGAAATTTCAGGAGCTGGTGGTTCAAAAAATGGTTTGCTTTCCTTCATCTCATTACTAGCAATAATGATGTCTGTGTTTGCAAATGGGTCGACTGAAGCTGACTCAGGAATTGTTTCTGAGGAATCTCTTTCATCTAAGTGATTCACTTCCAGGGAAGAACTATTTCTCTCAGCTGAATCCTGGTTTGTATTGCTCAGATCAAGATTTTCTTTGGTTAAAAATGAGGCTACAGTCTCCATATCATCTTGGGGGACAATTTGAGGTTCTGAACTTGTATCCATGGGTGAATTCTCTGAAATTTTCACACCCCCAGGCTCACTGGGTTCACAAATAATGGAGTTAGAAGAATTCAACGATGAATCAGAATTCTCATCTATCTTTGAGGCAGGTGATTCACTCTGGTGGTCTGTGTTAAGATTTGTTATATATGGCACATTGCTAGGTTCTACATTAACAGGGTTTTGTTCTATTTCAAAGGTTGATATAGGGGAACTTGCACTAATATCAGAACTGGGCAAATTCTCTGAGCTGGTTGTTGTTTCAGGAGCAACAGATTTGCCATCAAAATTTGATTCATATTGCAAATTTTCTTGAACAGACTCATTATCAACAGTATCACTGACCCTAGTAGCATAATCAACACTGTCTACAGAGGTCTCCGTATTGACACCAAGTTTATTTTCACTGGGTGCTTCATTAAGTTCTGGAGATGAAGAAAGATCCGTTTCTATACCTTTCTTGCTTTCCTCGCTTTCACTCTCCTCAACTTTATCATCCTCCTTGTCAGAGACCAATGAAACTTCCTGCTGAGTTGTGAATGGTTCCATCTCTTGTTTTGGTCCTGTATGTAACATTATAATTAAGCATTGGATTGGTTGAACGCCAAGGAGAAGAGAAATTCAAGAGATACATACATTCTAGTAAAGCCCATTTATTTATTAAGCACATGACATTCAGACCAAAAGATTAGGCAACAGTAGCCAGAAGATTGTGATAGCATACAATTGGAAATCTGTTCTTTCTTTCATTTCATTTTTTTAGCAGGAAAAATAACATCTGATGATATAAAGTTTTCATATTTTTTTATCAGCACTGGTCATTTAAATTCTTCTAAGAATAGAGGCAGCCACTTACTGGAAGTGCTCCGCTTGCTTAAAGACAATGCTGCAAAGGTAAGCCCCGCAAATAGGATGACCCCAGCTACTCCAGCTCCAACCAAGCCTGAAAGCAAAATACTTCCAAAGTGTAATTAGTCCATAAAAAGGCACAAATGAAACCTTTAAAACCATTCTCACTTTCACACGAAAATGCAGCAATAATAATCCAACAAAAGAGTTCACATACAAAGCAAGTATCAACAGAATCAACAGCAACAAAGATAAACACAATGCCATTCACTAATATGATTACTATTAAGAAACTTTTCCTCGCACCCTGAAATTAACACCCTTGAAAGAGCTACTACATTTCACACTTTAATATAAAAAACCCATCATATTCATTATTTATTTCCCAAAACTACCACAAAAACAACAACAAAAATGAAACATGTTGCCTCCCTTTATTCCAAATTTTCTCATTTGCAGTTAAACATAGACAATTGCATATTCTAAGTAAGGAAAAAAAAACACGAACTTTAACCCACTCGAGAGAGCTACATTTTGCATTACAAGCTTAGAAAAAATGAAACCCATCATTCATTTCTCAAAATTAACAAAACAAAAGGCCAAAAATCAAAATTTGCACATCTTTACCTCCAAACCATTTCTTTCTCTGATTCTCAATAGACTCATCACTCCCATTATCCGAATCAGTCCACGAACTCGACACGACCCACGAACTCCCATTACGTCGTGGTTCATTTTGAGACAGAAAGAGTAAGCGAAGGTTACTATCAATCTTCTTCTTCCTCACACAAGCCCGTGAGAGTGTTGCAGGTGATCGTCTACAGTTATGGCAGTTGAAGGCTAATCGAAGCTGGAGAGAGGTCGGAGAACACGTGGCAGCCATTGCTGATACCATATCTGGGTTTGGGTTTAATTATGAAATTATGGAGTGAAAATTAGAAAATGGGGATAGGAGAGAGGTGAATTGAGATTGAATTTGAAAGAGGCTTTTAGTGTTGTTTGGTTGTTGGGGAACAAAATGAAGAGAGAGAGAGAGAGAGGTTTCGGAGTAGACTACGGTGAAAACGAGAAGACAAGGGCGTGCAATCTGTTATGGGATTATCCCATTCAAGTTTACTAGTTATTTGACATTGCGGATCGAATATTTTTTTGTTTTTTCTAATGAAAAACTGCATTTTTTAGAATTTTTTTATATAAAAATCTCTATTATAAATTAAATAAATTATTTATATTTTTAAATAAATAAACTAATTAATTAATTAATTAATCAGTCAAATTCGAATCATATGTTATGAACTTATTTAGATTCCATATATTTTTTTAAATAATTTCTTATTTAAAATATTTTTTTGTAAAATTAAGAGCATTTCAAATATTAGGTTATTTATTTGAAAAATTAAAAATATCAAACTAAAACAAATTATATTGCATTGTTAAAAATTAAAAAAAAATAAAAAAATAAAATTAAAAAAATTAAGTAAGAAAAATAAATAAATATTTAATTATAAATAATCAAATTAAAAAAACAATAAAAAAATATTTTTTTTAAAAAAAAAAATCTAAACGCATGAGCTTGGTTGCCACAACAAGCTTCAGCCTCAAAACGCATGGGCTTGGTTGCCACAACAAGCTTCAGCCTCAAAAAAAAAAAAAAAGTTTAGCTTTAGATTTTGAGAGGCTAATAATTTATAATTTTAAAAGCTTAAAAGATGAAATCAAACATTTCACCACAAGTTTAAAACAACCATTTTTATTTATTGTCTCTTTTTTACTTTAATCCTCTATATTTGAATTTTGTCATCACTCAATACATTTGCTTTAACTTGCTATTAATTTGGACATATAAATATGTGATTTAAAAAAGAAGAAAATGGACAAAAAAAATTATTATAGAAATTCATTGTAATTTATCTTTATATGAACAATGACACAATAAACAATCTTTTCATCACCATGTTTTTTTTTTTTTTTCAGATAGTAGTTAATAAATAGGTAATAAATCAATAGCTATTCTATAGTTAATGACTAGATTATCAAACGATAAATGAACTCACATGATAATAAGATAAATTATAGTAGAACTATGAGTAAAAGTATTTAGCATATGCAATTTTATTATTATTGAAGCAAAAATGATTCTTATTTACATTTTATATTATATTAACTAGGTTTTTTATCCACTCTATATTATTGGTTGAATTATTGTTTTTATAATCTTAAAAATATATAAAAATATTAGGAAGGCTGGACTTTGATGAAACACTTTAAAAATATTAAAGTAGTGCTATATTGGATAATATGTTTTTAAATATCAAAATAGCAACACACTAAATCAATATTAATATTAGTCGACTATGTTTAACCCTTGGAACCCTTGATCGGGGCATTAGCGTGTGATCATAGAATCCAAATCAAAAGTTAGGAAGCTCAATTCTAGTTGAATAAATATTCAAGTTTTAAATGAAAATAAAGAACTAAATTAAAATAAAAAATAAAAAATAAAAAATGATTCAAGTAAATCTTCATCAATTGATCTAAACCAAATTGGTTCTAACATAAAAAAGGATGTTAAAGCAATGTCAATGTTTTTAAAACATAAAAAAAATTTAAAATCGAGTCACTGACTTGTCTAAATCTATTAAGTCGAGTTAATTTAATAATATAATTAAATAAATTAGAAAAGAATAAAAAATTAAAAGACCTGAAATTACATGAATTGTTTTCAAAATTAGTAGAAAATCATATAAAAAGCCAAAAATAATAATTATAAAACCTAATTTTTAAATAAATAAAATGTTAAAGAATAAAATAAAAAAATAATATTAAAAAATAAAACAAATGGAGATGTTAATATACTAGATAATGTTTTTTAGAAAAGAAATATTAAGTAATTAATTTAATTTAATTCAAAAGGAAATCTTTAACAATAAGATGAATATAACAAAAAAACAACAAATAAAAAGAACTAGGATAACCCATATAATTATTAATGTTAAAAAATAAAATAAACAAACCTAATTAAAAAGCTTATCATTGCAAAAATATAATAATTTTAATTATAAAAAAAATCATAAAAAGACGGGGCCATACCCAAATAATTCTACAATGATAAATGGAATCGTGAAAAGCTTCGTCTATCCTTCAAGATTAGTTCATTGGTTTTGCTAATGAAGTGAAAAAAACATTAATTTATTATTATAATCCACGTTAAATAAAAACAAAGCATAAAAAAAAAAAAAAAAATATACGATGCTTTTCTCACACCAAATGGTAAATAAAAACAAATATACGATGCTTTTCTCACACCAAATAGGTTCTGCCTGCAGAGAATGTTATGTGTATAATGTTTGGTTATATATATAACATTGAATTGAATATATAGCTAATAGCATTACTGAAAATATACTAAATAAACTGGGTTTTTTACCCTGAATATCCTCCTTTTTCAAAATTAATGAAAATTCTTTATATATATAAATTAAATGTTATTTTCTAATTAAACTAAATATTAAAGGATAAAATTAAAAATAAAATAAAATAAAAAACAAAAATAAAACAAATGAATTTTTGTCCCGGTGTGGCTAAGATATTTTTTTTTTATAAATTTTAAAAAATATAGATGATAACATATTAGATAATATATTTTTTAAAACTAATATTAAACAACTCGTGTAATTTAATTAAAAATATTTTTTCAGAAGCTAAATCTAACAAGTAACTAAAACTAAAATAAACCTAGAAAATCGGATAATCTTTAAAATTAGTGAAAATTTCAATAAAAAACAAAAACAAAAACAAAAAAAAACAAATACAGCCTTCAATTAAACCAAAAAAAAAAACTACATCAAATAATATTTGATCCTTTATGTTCAAGGTTGGAATACAAATCTGATCAATTAAAGAATAACAGAAGATCTCGTCAAGTCCCAAAATAATCCTTTATGTTCTTGTAAGTGCATGTAATTGATCAATTAATGATGTGATTATCTTTCAAATCTCCGAAACAATCCTAAAATTAGTGTAGATATAAGTCATGCAATAGTTGTAATCCAAGTTTAAAATCAAGGGACCTCTTCTCGTATGAGAGTAACATAGTGTAAGAAAAAAATGTGCTCCACTCTGCCTCTCTCCCTCCCCCTTTCTCCTCCTATTTTCACATCCATTTGAGGATCTTTCTTTTCATCGATTGCTTGTAGAAGAAGAACAATAAGATAAATTTCCTTCCCTTCTTTCATCTCTGACATTTGAATTGGTTGTGCGAAGAGTTAAATACAATTAAGTAAACATCAAATTGTTGATTCTCTTGTTTAAGTTTTTCATGGATTGAATTTCCTGGTGAATTTACAACTTTTTGCTTGCCCACAAAACTCCATGGAGCAAACCGCAGAGGTGGGCTCAAACTTCTATTTGCCGTGCTTTGTCATTGACATTAGACAAGCTTCCTTCCCACAACTCGGGCAGTTCCCTCCTAAACCAAGAGACAACAATAACAGGTCCAAGGGTTGAAGGCACCTGCATTCACCATCAAGCAAATCAACCAAAAAACAAGAAAGGAAAAACTCTGAGAAATACAAATATGTTTTTTGACCTCTTACATCCAGAAGCTCAAAAATAAGAAAAAGTTGTGCAATCCAACACTCAAGCATAGGCAGGTGTATTCCAACTACAATATTCAAGCAACAAATAAATACATTGCCAATAGATGTACCAGATAGAGAAGTGCAGGTTGGGGTGAGCGAGTCAGGACACCAGCTGCTAAGGCGATTACCAATCCAATGGCATACCCAGGAAGAGCATACCATATATATTTTTGTCCCTTGGAAGAATATAAATCCAAGAGATTCACCGGATCTCTGCTCTTTCGGTAGTCAAAACAAAGAACTAAAGCTAGAAGCATGGCAGGAATAGCCTGCAAGAACAAAATTATTGAAATAAAATGTCACATCTTTCAATATTTTCTCCAAAAAAGTACAACATGCCAAAATCATATTCTCCATTTAGAAAAAACCTAGTAAGATTTTGGTGTGCAAGCATGAGTGTGCAAATAAATTTAACGAATATCTTTACCAAAATGAAGTTGCAAAGGATTCATAACTTCATTTTCCAAGCAAGCAGGGCAGTAAGATCATTATTCATAACAGCTTAGCTTTTTGTCACTACAATAAACAATAACTTGGAGAGAGAGAACAACATTGACAATCAGTTAGTGGAAGGCCTGTGAACTGGAAAGGTAGAAGAAACAAGGTATAACCAGAGGCGTAATGATTATGAAGATTTTTGACCAATGGGTCCTAAAGATCTTGTGTATTCATCATTTTACATCTACATGCATAGTAAAATGATGTAGAACTATGGGCTCCTATGGATACGATCTGACCTGACGATGCAAAGAGTCTTCCTATGATGAATGAACTAAAAATTGTATGCATATCCAATTAAGGTATTAGAAGCTGCAGATCAACGACGGACCAAGCAATCCAAGAACAGGATGCACCAAGAAAATATAGAGAACTGATATTTAGCATGATTGGACAATGGACGGCTTAGTCACCATCTTCAACAAAAGAACGCGTAACAAAGATCAGTCCATTGGAGGGGGATTGGGGCTAACACTATACAGATGCCGTGGTCAATGTTTTCAAACAGAACAGAAAATCAAGTCCCAAAATGACCAACAGTCCATCTATGAAAACTTTATGCAGAAACTTTGATGCAACCACTTCGCTGCATTTTGGTGGGGGAAAGGCGCATTTCTTATTGACTTGAAAAATGCCATGCAAGAACACTAACAAGAAATCCTATCATACCATGTCCCCAAGGCCAAGCATCATGAAATCTGTAGTATTTCCTCCTGGAGCTGTACTACTGAACAAATTTCGGGGGAAGACTATTTTCACAGGCAACTCAAGCTTCTTTGTAATCAATTGCAACCCTGGAAGACTCAAACTATTGGCCACTGTATGAACAGGATTTGATGCTTGCTGAGTCGCCACTGACACCATGACATTGGCACCAAAAAATCTCTCTGAGTAGAACACCCAGAATATGTCATATACGAACAAGCATGCGAGGAGCATTGCACATATTTTGATGTTTGGAAGGCGTACATGACTCACAAATGCAATGCAAATTGAAATACCCAACAGATTGTTCAATATCCAATGCCCAGATACAAGCCAGGCTGCAACAGTAAGAGAGCATGATAGCAACAATAACCCTTCAATTCTTGTAAATGACTTTGCACAGCAACGGGACACAAATGGGTCTGCCAAGCCATAATGTGACTTTATATAGGCAACAAAAGGAGAGAGGCAGAAGAAAAGAGATGAAACAGAGGCAATGGCTGTGAATGCAGTAAGGAGTTGGGAGACAGACGAAAACAGGTAAAACATCAAAAGCAAACTGCAAGAACTCATTATTGGGATCATTAGTGCTTGAGACCTATCCAATGTAATGGTTGCTTCAGACAAGTCAAGATTCCTCTCCATTTCTTTCCCATAATTTAAAGCACGAAAAGCAGACCCAAATGTCACGGCCACTGCTGTCACTATAAGGGTAACAGGTGCAGGCTCCAGCAAATATAAAAGCTTCCACAAGGTCTCCATGACAAAGAATGAAAATCTTTCAAATCAATTATCTCAAACCAGTCTTTTGTACATACAAAAAAACCAAAAGCCTGGCCACCAATTTTGCATTCAAAGTTGCATCCTTGGTCCCGTGAACACTTAAAAAAAGATATTCAAGGAACCAGTAAAACAGTCCGGTCCTGTCAAAACAAAAGTAAGTGACCACAGAAATAAGAACAATTCAAGATTCTAAAGCATGCATCAACAAATTCCTATTTCCCAGAAAGTAAAACCACAGAAATAAGAACAATTCAAGATTCTAAAGCATGTATAAACAAATTCCGATATCCCAGAAAGTAAAATCTAGACACGAAGATGCAGAAACAGCAGTTCCCTATTCCACATTTTTTGTTCCCAGCCAGAGCTACAGCGCACAACTTAAATAGAACAGGCATAAAACCTAAAAGAAATCGACAATTCCCACTTTTTTTCTCTTCCCTGGCTTAAATTTCTTATCACAAGAAAGGTCAACCGGCATGAAAAATCCCATCCAAATGAACACCAAGCAAGCACATTTCACTCCCGGTCAAGCTTCCAATACAAAACAAAACCAAACATTCACACAACAAATATTCTGAAATCCTAATTTCTTTCCCAAAACAAACAAGGTAACAGTAACCTCTAATGAGCTGAGCTGAGCGAAGCACAATTATGCTGCCTATTTAACTTCAGTTTTTCATTTTCTATAAAAAACCTTTTGAAACAAACAAAAAGACTCAAACTTTTTCATCATCTCAAAAAATTTAAACATTCCAAACACAAAATTTTAACAGCAACCAAACTATTGGCTATGAACTCAAAACCACTCAGATGTAGAGCTTACAAGCAAAGAAATAAAAGTAAAAAAATCAAATAGATATAAAATTTACAACAAAAGATCTGAACCCAGAAGAAATTTCAAGATGGAAAATCAGGTTTCGAGAGAAAGGAGTAACCTTGAACTTTTGAAGAGGCTGGAGAGTCTCGCCCTCTCTCAGTCTATCGTCACAGTTTTCTGTCAGAGCTGCCTGAAACCGTACACCAAAGCAGAAACAAAATTACGCTTATTTGCAAAACAGCCCCAGTCGTTTTTGTTTTTGTATATTGGTACTGGTGTGTGCTTGGGCTCAAGAGACCCGTTTCTGTTTGTTATGTTACGGGCCGAAGTCAGTTGAAGACAAGTTATACAACCATGTTTTTTAAGAATTTATTTTTGTTTTGGATTCAAATTATTTTTATTATTTTTATGTAATTAACTTAGCTAATCTTATTTTTAAATATATATTTTAAATTAATCATGGGAAAAAATGAACAAAAAAGTGATCAAACATTGTAGCTAGGTTCTATTTGTTTATTGTTTGTGCTTAAATCTTCTCTTAGCAGAGTACCAATCAATTGTTAATGTCACTCACAAGGTGGGCAATAATTTCAACAGCATGGACCTCTTCTTCACCTTTCCAATACAGGCAGAAAGTATTTGAAATTATGGTAAATATTTTTTTTAAGGATATAGTGAACCTCAAAATTAAATAAACACACTGTAGCTCAGTTAAAATTACGAGAAAAAACGGTGATATTTTAATTTATATATTGCCTATTCAATTAAATAAAAAAGTTTAGTTTTCACCCGTGACTTCACTATTTTATAAAATATTGTTTTTGAAATGAGCTAATTTACTATATATATATTTTTTATTTATAAAAAAAACCATTCCAGCACAGACACCAACTTTCTCTTCCTAAATCTAAAGTTTGTTGAGTAGTCTAACCGATCAAATTACTTGAAAAACGTAATGTTCACCAAACCAAACCAAATCCATGATTCATCACCAGTTCACACACCAGATAAAGAATGGTGTTTGTCTTCCCTTTCAAGATTCTATGATCGTAAGGATAGCTCATCAATCTGTCGATGGGTCTCATTTACCGGGTTTGGTCATTTCCTTTCCTCTCTTACATAATTGGTTGCTATGTCTCGTTCACGACATGAATATATAATGCACGAGTTGGAGCCAGCATTATATCTACCCGATGTCCCTCCTCTTTCATATCATTTCATTTCATTTCCTTTCAATGCAAAAAACGCACTGCTAACGTTCAAGATTCATCTTGATTAGTTTCTAGAGGATCGAGCACCCCATTTCACCTTGCATAGCTCCTGATCTCTTGGCCTCCACCATTCAAGATGGAATTAGCAGTAGCCATGCTATTAATACTGCTGAGTTTAGCATCGTGGTGCGTGCTTTCAGAGGGCCGGCTTCTTGTGGACATGACTCTGGTTTCGGATGCTTCCAACATTGGTGCCTGTAAGCTTACAGTATTAATTTCTTCTTATTGTCTTATTGATATATTATCATGAGTAGTTCTTTATTTATGACGGAATCATTAATCAGTAGTTTGTTACTAACCCTTGTCTTCTTCTTCTTCTTCTTCTTCTTTTGCTGGTGAATATTATTTATTCTTAGTTTGCTTGGATGGAAGTTTGCCTGCGTATCATCTGCACAGAGGATTCGGAGCTGGTGCAAGCAACTGGCTTTTGCAATTTGAGGTAATTATATCCTCATGCTATTAGAAGGACATGTCTAGTCTAGTCTAGTCTGAATTGATGAATGAACTACAAGAACGAAAAAAAGGGGTCAATACCGAAGAAAATTGGTTTACAGAAACTTTCCAAAGAGAATGCAGGCCAGGCAGGCAGTTCTTTGGTGCTGAATACACAGTGACTTTAGGGGTGAAGATGTGTTGACCTAGCTTGGTTAAGTTTTATTAGGAAACCAATACGCGACAAGGTGTCTCGTCAATCAACTTGCACTTCACTTTATTTATTACAGCCCATTTTAGAGTCCCTGTAGATTCATGGCCTGGATTCGTCTGCTAAATTAGGACAGTTATGTAATTGCCACATTTATTCCCGATGTCATGTTCTTCGATAAAATTTAACTCTCTAGATTGTCTCTTATGTGACCCCAATGCCACCCCTACCGAACGAATCACGCCAAAAGAAGTTGGAAGAACCGCAAACGATGCACCAAACAGTACGTTCCACGGACATGGTCCCCAAAAGAACTGGTCCAATGCTTGTCTATATTCCAAAACTTTTAACCTAAGCAAAGACTTTGATTGTAATAACCAACAGTCTCCGTTATTACATCGTCGTTTTTGGTTTGGAGGTTAGGCGGTAGCATGATTACTATTATATGGCTGTAATGGTGGCTAGACAAAAAGAGTTGGTGTCATTACGTTCACTTTTTATGTTCTTACTTGCTGTTCAAGATCTTCCCTTGAATCGATTAAACATAGGAACCATTCACAGCAAAGATATTAGATGAGACTCTGTAAATGTCTTATATTATAGTGATCAGTTGCAGAACACGGACACGTAAAATGTAGGTAGCCTCGATGCGAAACAATTGTCCTGAAACCTTTTTTAGTCACCTGGTTAGGCTAGTGGGATCCAAAATCGTGAAATCACTAACCAGAATCTTAACAATAAGTCAAGTATGATGTGATCTTGACAGGGAGGTGGGTGGTGCAATGATATACAATCATGCTTGGATCGAGCCAAAACGAAGCATGGATCTAGCCTTTACATGAACAAGTTGGAGGATTTCAATGGAATCCTAAGCAACGATGCCTCACTTAATCCAGGTAATTATTCACCTTGTAATCCCACTCCAATGGCCCATTTTTAAGTTCACAGAAATCTAGTACATATATGTGTATGACATGCCCGTGTTCCTCCTCATTCTGTCTTTGCCTTTTTTTTTTCACGTGATCCTATAGTATTGAAGGACAGCTTCTGCCTTCACTGAGCCCTTTCTTGTCTTTGAATATATATATATATATATATATATAGAGAGCCTAATTTATTGTCTTCAAAGGTTATAACTTGAAAGGACGTGTGGGAATCTTCTATAATGTCTTCAAGCCTCTACTATTTTAATGCCTTTTTATCTTATTATTAAGGTTCTGTGTCTTGTTACTAGCAGCTTGCACACCCGTTTAACTCATATTTTTTTAAAATTTTAATTTTTTTAGTTTAAAATTAATATTTTTAGATTGTTTTATTGATATCAAAAATAATTTTTTTAACATAAAAAATATTATTTTAATATATTTTTAAATAAAAATTATTTTTAAAAGTAACCACAACTATAATTTTAAATACATATTTAATGTTGTTAATGAGGATGCTTGGAAATTTGGAATTATGTTCCCTTAAATTTTAATTTTTTTAAAATAATTTTTTTATATTTTAAAATTATTTTGATATACTAATGTCAAAAATAATTTTTTATTTAAATATATTTCTAAAAAAAAACATTTTAAATTGTTATTGTTATTACAATCCCAAATCCATTTAAAAAAGATAGATATAAAATGGATAAAAATACATTTATTATAAAAACAAAGAAAAAAACACAAGAATAAATATATTTCAAAATAATTTTGAAATTAATTTCTGTTTTTTTAATGAAAATAAAAAACAAGAATATGTTCACTGGTCTCTTCGTCTCGATATAAAAAGTAAACACTACCTAATATTAGTAACATAATTTGACACAAAAAGAAAACTCTAAATGCTAAATATTAACATGATATTTAATAAAGCAGTGGTGGACCTGGTGGTCGGAGTCTTGATCAAGTATGTAAACAGAAGAGCTATCAACACTGATGAGAGATTTAATAACATGATGGACTTTGGTGCTGTCTTCTGCTCAAGAAACATAAAATCCACTGCCCCAATGATTAATTAAAAGACAATACTCGCACCTCAATCTCATTTGGATTTACAATTTTTTTTTTTTTATACTTTGTGTTTATATATAATGAAGGCACACCACAAATTTGCTCACAGTTGACTCGTATTCAAAACCAGACCGTTCTAAATATTAAGGACTTGTAAAACCCTTATGGCTATTCTTTCTTGATTGTGTTTCCAGTCCTTGGTGTTCTGATGAGGCCTGGAACTGCCATATTTAGTCTGAGTGTGTGACATTGTAAATCTTCTGTGTTGATCTCCAGAATGACTGTAATGAAAGTTACCAGGAACAAAGGCAATTCCTTGTCGTCAGGAGATTAATTTAGTGTTGTTTATTCTTGCAAATTAACCATTCAATATGCCCTTTTTTTTATCAGATTTTTATAATTGGAACCGTGTGAAGCTTAGATATTGTGATGGAGGTTCGTTTTCTGGAGATGCCAAATTTGACAATGGGGTATCTCTCCACTCTCACCTAAAACTTTCTCCTCTTTATTATATCTTGTCGGATTTAGAATAAAAAAGGCCATTGAAGCTTACACATGCTAAAATCTCAGGAAATAAATTATGTTAATCTTTCTTAGGTGGTAGTATGCAGCATTCAACTGAATCTTGTTTGCTGCACAAGTTCTGTGAAATCAAACATCAGAAATTAACAATATGGCCTGCTGGGATCATGGTGTAGTGTGGCTGTTTCAGTTTCACAAATTAAAAGAAATCGATTGCCATTTTGTGCGTGTGTTCATGTTTTGATGAGTATCAACATTGTTCTTTGAGATAACTAGAGCTTAGCTAATTGAATGCAGAAAAGAGGCACATAGATTGTTCGTCATACATGAAATTCTTATGTGAACTGTTGAGTGCATTGTCTCACAAGATGTGTAAAGTGAAATGCAAAGAGTTGTGCAGGATAGATTTCTGATGATGGACTTGTGAGCAAACATCCTATGAGTGAGGCGGTGATTTATTATTATGTGCTGTGCTTTACTAGAAAAAGACTCAAGTGTTCATGAGTTTAATTAACTCTCATCCTTCTTCGTGTGCATGACTGTGGAACAGACATCAGTCCTTTACTTCAGAGGACAAAAGATTTGGGAAGCAATCATTCTTGATCTCCTCCCCAAAGGTTTGGGGAATGCAGACAAGGTAAAAATCTCTTTTTGAATATTTTGTTTTGAGTAGACTAATTGTCTCCTGGTTCAAATCATCCCGGAAGCGAAAATGTGATCTTTTCGGTCGTACTTTGGTTATAGTTTCGAGCAATCATTCCGTCTCTTCTCCAGGCTTTGCTTTCAGGTTGCTCTGCTGGGGGTTTATCATCCTTTCTCCACTGCGAAAACCTTTACCGGGCATTACCGACGAATACCAGTGTGAAATGCTTGAGCGATGCTGGATTTTTTTTGGATGAGTAAGCTTGCTCTTTCTGATATGAAAGTGCAGGATAATTTCTCTCTCTCTCTATTATTTATGTTTTCGTATCTCCTGTTCTTGTTCTCACAGAAGAGACATCACTATGAACTACACCATGAGGACCTTCTTTGAAAACCTTGTTTCTCTACAGGTGCAACTTTCTGAAATCTGTGTTCCATTGCGTTTGCTGTGTTTATATTTTGAACTGTTCTCTGCAGGGAATTGAAAAGAATCTGGATAAAACCTGCACTAGTTTCCTTGACAATCCAAAACTGGTATTTCCTTTATTAGGGCCTCCTGTTTAACTTTTCGGTCTGTTTTTGCTGCTGCTTCTTGATGCTGGCTGAGATGGTTATGGCATTTGTCTTGTGTTTGTGCAGTGCATGTTTCCACAGTATTTCTTGAATTACATGACAACACCGTTCTTCATCCTGAACACAGCCTATGATGTATACCAAGTAATTTATTCTTCGGCCTTCATTAATCTGTAATGACATAGCAACAGGAATCTTAGATTCACCATCTTTTTTTGTAAGTTCATAACAATAAAGCATGATTGAAACTGCAAAATTTAACAGTTCCATCATGCATTGGTTCCGCCCTCTGCTGACATGAATGGAGACTGGAAGCGTTGCAAGCTTAGCATAGCATCATGTACTCCAAAGCAGCTTGACATACTGCAAGGCTGGTCTCTTCTCTGGCATCAGCCGTCCTGGATTTCTAGCCTAGTGTTTTCCTATTATATAATCTAATTGGTAATTACTATGTGATGGAAACATCTTGTATCCAGGTTTCAGGGGTGATATGCTGGCGGCATTGAGTTCATTTCTCAAGGATTCCACAAGCGGGGGAATGTTTATAAATTCATGCTTTGCTCATTGCCAAAGTGAGACACAAGAAACATGGTTTGCACTTGGCTCCCCGAGTATCCAGGATAAGGTACATCGCTTCCATTACATTACACCTGTTACATTCTATAAAAATCATTGTGCACTTGCTTTAAATCCAGGGCATGTTTTATCTGCTCAAGAATTGTGCCCAGATCACTTGAATCATCGAAAATCCTAAAACCGGCAATGTTTTATGTAAAGGTTACTGCAACGATTTCGACATACAATGTCTCATGTTTCCCTCTCTCTCTAGTTCATTCTACTTGTAGAACATAAACTTTTTGGTACTGTGAGTAAAAAATCTCGAGGACGTTTCACAGACTATTGCAGAAGCAGTCGGTGATTGGTATTTTAGTAGAAATATAAGCAAGTTAATCGACTGCGCGTATCCTTGCGACGCTTCCTGCCATAACACCATTGCACAGGTATGTAATTTCCTCATGACCTCAGAAGATATATTTATTATCATTGGAAGATCACTTGGTGTTCTTGTTGCTAAGGTGCAAATGTTGCTGGTTTCCTAGAAGGGCAAGATATAGATGAAATACAGAGATTTTTACAGGCTTCATTCCTTGAACTCTGGAGATATTAGAAAGAAAAGGAAGAGTATACAGAAGGGATACTGGAAGGAAGTGCAGAAAACAATGGAGGGAGTTCACAGCATTTTTTTTTACTAAACAGTCTAGAGAACCAATCACCTGCATATAGGAAACCAGTGTAAAACGTGGTGGTCCACTCTAGTCGCTATTATTATCGATTTTTTTATTTTTTTATAGCTAAATTTATTAGAATGATATGAATTTCAGTGTACCGTTTCATTCATTCATTTCTTTCATTTCCTTTCCTTTTTCTTTTTTAGAATTTATGTTATTTTATTTTATTTTATTTATTTATTTATTTATTTAAAATATCATGTTTTCTGGCTGTCATTTTATAAATAAAGTTGCATTTTCACTTATAATTTTCATCAAACTACATAATTTTTCAAAAATTAATTTTCACTTATGCTAATTTGATATTTTCTTCAGAAAAAAATACCCAAAATGATTTTTTTTTTTAAATTTAGTAATTTTCCATATGTTGCCCTACCAAGCCATCTTGTCAATTGCAACACACTGTCCAAATTGATGATTGGTACCCATCAGCATATGCTTTTATAATTTGACATGTATCTACTTTCTTCATTAGGAATTACGAAAGCAATTTGAATTTAATTTAAAATCATTAAGAAGATAAAAAATAAAAATAAAAATAAAAATTACCTCTTGGACCCACCTAATGAGTTTTGTGACTTTACAAGTCATTACAATTACATGTAAGGACAAACATAGTAATTTCAACCACATCCAAACATTCTGCCACCCAATCCACATCCTAACCCAGCACAAAAGTCCACCCATATACCATCATCCTATCACTTCACCACTCAGCAGGTGGCACTCTATCACCTCCCCGCCGTTCCCCCCTCCTCCTTCCACCACCACTACTGTAGCCGCCCCCGAAAATTCCCAAAATACCCTTTTAAAACACTAACTAAAAAGTAAAAAAAAAAAACCCCTATATTTTATCTAACCATGCAAATTAGCCCATTATATAACACACCCATCAATTGGGCCAACAAAACCCCATTCTTTTTACATTATCTACTTATAAACAAACCCAACAGAAAGCTCTTTCAAAGCAGGAGGAGGAGACCATACTTTAACACTAGCAGAAGTAATATTAGTAGAAGTGGTGTTTTTTTCGAAGGGATGCCTACCGATTCAATTTACAAAACATCTGGTGGTTATGGTGGTGGTGATGAGAACGGGTCTCTGAGGAATTTCAAGCTGAATGAATCAACTTTTTTGGCTTCTTTGATGCCTAAGAAAGAGATTGGTGCTGATCGCTTCATTGAAGCTCACCCTCAATATGATGGCCGTGGTACCATCATCGCTATCTTTGGTATACTTCAATATGGAAAGAACCTTTCTTTTCTTTTTGCTTATAGTAATAAAAAAAATAATTGCTTTCTGTCATTATTATTAAGAATTGATTGACAGGAAAAAACCCTTTTTTCTTATTCTGGCTTTGTGCCTGTGGGATATAAAGATCATGACTTTGTAGTTTGTAAGGATTGGTTGAATTCATGGTTTAGATTCTGGAGTTGACCCGGCTGCTTCTGGATTACAAGTGACATCAGATGGGAAGCCTAAAGTGCTTGATGTTATTGATTGGTGGGTTTAAAAATTTGAAACAATTGGTGGTTTTTTACTGGACCCGGTAATCTTAATGTTGCTATTTCGTTGGTAGTAATATTGATGTTTGAGATTTTTTTGTGTTCTATGAAGCACTGGGAGTGGAGATATTGATACTTCAAAAGTGGTGAAGGCTGATGCAAATGGTTGCATACAAGGAGCTTCAGGTCTGGTTTGGCTGTTCATTCATTTGCTAGAATCATAAACGATTTACTTATTTCTTTGTGCGTGTCAAACCTTTTGACGCTGTTAATCATTGTATATGCTAAGATTTGCAGTAGCCTTTTCAATCCTGTGCTGTTTTTTTTTTTTTTTTTTTGAAAATAGGGGCTTCTTTGGTTGTCAATTCTTCATGGAAGAATCCTTCTGGTGAATGGCACGTGGGTTATAAGTTTTTATTTGAGCTACTTACTGGCACATTGACTTCCCGTTTGAAGGTAAAGCAATATAATTTTCAACTTAAAAAAAAGATCTCAAGCATTCATTAATCTCACTAAGAAGAAAAATCTATGCTTTCTACCTTTTTTCTGACAGAAAGAGAGAAAAAAGAAGTGGGATGAGAAAAACCAAGAAGAAATTGCCAAGGCTGTAAAGCATCTGGATGAATTCAACCAGGTTGTGTGAACATTTGCTTCTGCATTTATCTGTGGCATGTGTCTTAGCCATCAAAAACTGTATATGTTATTTCATTCATATTTCAGGCGTGTATTAAACAATATAATTTTTCTGGTTTCCACGTACAAACTTACCATCCAAAAAAAAAAAAAAAGATAAAAGTTTCCCTGGAGGGCCACATTTGTTGTATCCAATGAATTAAAATGAAACTCAAATCAGCACTTGAGATGTAGTGGACTGTTTTGTGCTGAGGCGTTGATGCTCCCATGGCACATTTATCTGTATTCTTGCATAATTCTCTCAAGATATGCTTATCTCCAGAAACACTCCAATCCAGAGGACGCAGACTTGAAAAGGGTTCGTGAAGATCTTCAAAACAGAATTGATTTACTACGGAAACAGGCTGATGTGAGTGCCTGATTCTTTTCATCCATTCCTCTCCTGAATCTTATTTTGTTTTCCTGAAATGCAAATCTCTTTTCTGTGTTTTAGATTTATGATGACAAGGGGCCTATTATAGATGCTGTTGTATGGCATGATGGAGAGTTGTGGAGGGCTGCTCTTGACACACAGAGTCTTGAGGATGACTCAGATTGTGGAAAGCTGGCTAACTTTGTACCCCTTACAAATTATAGGTATGTTATAGTAAGAATTTCATTATATTTATCTGCCCGAAGATGCTTTTCATCTTTCCAGACTTTGTATATGCAGATCAAATCTTTTGAAGATTATGCTCTGTGGATTATAGTTCATATGTTTACAATTGATTTTGTCATAACTTTGTTCATCATTTGTAGTGTAGAGGGAAAGGCATCCTTGTTGAACTATAAGCTGTTAGGAGTTTACTTTTACACAGCATGCTTTAGTTTGCTTAAGTTTCTCATCTACATGTTTTAAAAGAATTAGAGAATGCAAGCTTTACTCCTCCTGCTTTTGCAAATGTGCACACACACATTGTAATGGACACTTTGATGGTACCCTTACATGGGTTACCTATTTTGGTTTTGATAAAAAACTTGGCTTCTGACCTGTCATCGGTTGCATTCTCAAGCTTTTGAGGAATTTTAAACAAACAGCGCTGCTCAGATCTTGAAAACTTTGTTAGTTTTAGCAATTGCTAACCTTGGAAAGAGTAATGAAATAATTATATGATCTGGATACCTAACTAGTTCCATGGTAAATGCTCTTTCAGGATTGAAAGGAAGTATGGTGTTTTCAGCAAGTTAGATGCCTGCACATTTGTTCTTAATGTTTATAGTGATGGGAACATCTTATGTATTGTAACGGATAGCTCTCCTCATGGAACCCATGTTGCGGGTATTGCTACAGCCTTCCACCCAAAGGTATTGCTGTTTAAGTCCCTATTGCTTTCCTTTTCGCTTTCTTTCTTTCTTTTAGAAATGACTTGATGTCTGTCATTTTCATCTATATCAGGAGTCATTATTGAATGGAGTTGCACCTGGGGCACAGTTGATATCTTGCAAAATTGGCGCCACACGATTAGGTTCAATGGAGACAGGCACTGGCTTGACACGGGCCGTAATAGCTGCTGTGGAGGTGCGTATAATTTATTTCTTTTCACGTCATGACCAAAATGCTAGCTGAACATATCCTTGCAAGAGGAGATTGCCAGCTCAAGTTCCCTTGCCCCAAAAGACCCCCCCTGGCGCAGGGGGGGGTGGCAGATTATTATTATTATTATTATGTTTGTGTGCCTTGACTAAATGGACTTTTTTTTCGCAGCATAAATGTGATCTCATCAACATGAGTTATGGGGAACCTACATTACTACCAGATTATGGCCGCTTCGTTGACCTTGTTAATGAGGTATCAAATCTAAACCTTGCAAATTCAGCTTTGATAATTGTTGATCTTCTTCCTGTATTTATTCTTTCATGTTCTTATATGCGACGGGTTACTGTTTCTTTAATTAGGTGGTGAACAAGCACCGTATTATATTTGTAAGCAGTGCTGGCAACAGTGGTCCAGCATTAAGTACTGTTGGTGCTCCTGGTGGTACAAGTTCAAGCATTATAGGAGTTGGTGCATATGTCTCTCCTGCAATGGCTGCAGGTGCTCATTGTGTTGTTGAACCTCCTGCCGAGGGACTTGAATACACTTGGTATATTATTTTACTTTTGCCTGACTCTAGCCTTAAGTTTTTGTTTGCTTGTGAATACTTTGTAATTCATTGAAATGGGATGTAGGTCAAGCCGAGGACCAACTTCTGATGGAGATCTTGGAGTAAGTATAAGTGCTCCTGGAGGGGCTGTTGCTCCTGTCCCTACCTGGACACTTCAAAAACGCATGCTGATGAATGGAACATCAATGGCCTCTCCATCTGCTTGTGGTGGAATTGCATTACTTATCAGTGCAATGAAGGTTCTTGTTTATCATTCTATTTCTTCTTACCCTCTTTCTGTCCTTGTTGCATGGCTGGATCTATGTTGTCAGTGCTAAATTAAATCTTCTATTGGGAACTTCATTTGTGCAGGCTGAGGGTATTCCTGTAAGTCCATACAGTGTAAGGAAGGCCCTTGAGAATACATCTGTTCCTGTAGGTGAATCGCCAGCTGATAAGTTATCCACAGGACAGGGGCTTATGCAAGTTGACAGGTAAGGTTTTCTTCCTATTTCTTTTTTCCTTTACAATTGTCAGCTGTGGTCTGTCTTAACTGTTTGTTGCATGACAGGGCACATGAATATGCAAGGCAGTCCCGGAATATTCCATGTGTTTGGTATGAAATAAAGGTCAATCAATCTGGAAAAACAAGTAAGTACCAGTGATGTCTGCCAACTCCACACAACATGCAAACACCTGACTTATTCAGTCTGATCATCATGTGACTTTGAAAATTTGCGAAAAAGTGATATTTGTGAACTATTGTATAGTTATTTCAATGTAATTGTCATGCCACTCATGATACTCCTCAAAAGGTTGAGGATATGGTGATTTGTTAGCTATCAAGGGATTTTGCAAGACATTTGGAGATAAACCTGCCTTGCCTAGAACTGATTCCACGAGTATTTAGAGGCTTTTTAAAAGTTTCAAGGAAGTTTCAACTATTGTTCAGTAGTGACCAAGTTTCTTCTGCATGAGTTGGGATTGAATTCTAGTTGATTTTGGATTATCTTTGCAATGAAACTGTAACTCTATTTATGATGAATTTTGGCTGCAGCTCCTACTTCACGAGGAATCTACCTCAGGGATGCAAGTGCTTGCAAGCAACCTACAGAGGTGGGGGCATTATTATACCTGATATTGATTGTTTTTGTCTTGTGAAAAATATGCATTCATACAGGAGATGATTCTGTTTGAGTTTGCTGAATTCCTGGAATTGTATTTGTAGGCATTTGTTAATGTTCTGGTTGTTTTTCAGCTTAAACCAATCATGTAGTTATTATCAGTTGTTACTGCTCCAGCCATTGTTCTTTCTTGTGACTGAGTTGTCTTATCTGTGTTCTCAATCATGAAAGGATGTCACTTGGTTTTTGTTTTGTTTTTGGGTTCTGTGTTTTCTTTGATCGCTTTTGATTGTACTTGAAATCTAATGATGCTGGCATGTTGTGTGGACACTAAAGTTATTAATCTCTTTGCTTTGGATTTACTAGGCTCTTATTCTACAGTTGGTAGACATTAAAGCACAGGTAGTTCTTGTTAAGAAATTGCTCATGCTTCATGGGACATACCTTGGCTGACAAAGAGCATGACTGTGCACCTAGTGATCAGTTTGATTAGCAATCGAAACTCTGCCTTTATTTTATTGAAATTTCTCTTCCTGAAAACCTTATTTTGTTGGGAAATGTTGATTGGAAATCAGTTTACTCAATTGCTATGTGGTGGCAGTTTCTTTTTGATGGTTACTATCTAGCCTGATTTGCATACTATGAGCAGTCATTTTTCACTGTTGGTTTTTTGTAGATGTTTGTTTCTTTTGTTGATGCCGATGTTTTCCAAGGTCTTCTCATCTTACGATTTTGGTCACTGCAGGGTTGCATGACTTTTTCATTTTTACAATGCAGTGTCATAAAGCGTTGTCTTAACTGCTAATTTGTAGATTTAAAATGCTATATAATTGTTCACATGATGAGTAATATGAAATATTATAATGTTAGATTACTTATATCACACAAGAATTCCTCCATGTTTATCTATCTCATCCAGGACATTGATAGGAAAGAGTGTCTTCTGACAACAGGATTTTCCAGTTCCATCGTGTCTGTCACTTTTATAACTACTAAAATAATATTTTTTGACAGTGGACAGTGCAAGTCGAACCAAAGTTTCATGAAGGTGCAAGTAATTTGGAAGAATTGGTTTGCTTCGAGGAATGTATTGAGTTACACTCTACTGAAAAGACTGTTGTGAGGGCTCCTGAGTATCTTCTTCTCACTAACAATGGACGCAGCTTCAAGTAAGTTAGCATCACTCTGCTCCATCTTCTCCTTACTGAAGAATTCTTGAATGTTTTCAGATTGCGGTTATGATTTACAATTTGTTTTGCCCATTTGACCTCCTAATCATTTCATTCCTTTATCTTTCAATTTTAAACTCTTCTGGTTGCATTTTGAGGCTCTATAATCTGACATAAACTGATTCTACCGTTCAACTTGTATGGTGGATATCATTTGGCAGACATCATGATAATGCTCACAACTGCATCAAACAGATATTTGTTCATGCACGTCTTGCTAAGAGAGCTATATATTGTTTTCCCAAGCTTCTTATGTCTCTCTTACTCCTTTTTCTGTTATTAGTCTAACTTGGAGGTTTCCCAAGCTTCCAATGTCTCTTACCCTTTTTCGGTTATTAGTCTAACTTGGAAGTTTAGCTTCGAAGCATCTGTTGGTTTTTTCCGCACTAGCAGGATCTTATTTTAGATGTTGAGAGGCACCTCATTTTTTACTAATGCATGTTTCCTTTTCCTTTCTTTTCAGCATAGTGGTTGATCCCACCAAGTTAAGTGATGGTTTACATTACTACGAAGTATATGGGGTTGATTGCAGAGCACCATGGCGTGGTCCCATTTTCAGGATCCCAGTCACCATAACAAAGCCTATGAAAGTGAAGAATCAGCCTCCAGTTGTCTCGTTTTCTGGGATGTCATTTGTGCCAGGTCACTTTTGTCCTATCCTATCCTGTGATATGAAATTATGATTTTGGGCCTCAAGAGTTAGGTTACACTGCCTTGATGTCTGAGCTAGCTTTTATAGCAGCACATAAATCATTTTTCTTTTTATCATGAACATCTTGCTTGAACAGGGCACATAGAAAGGAGATACATTGAAGTGCCGCTTGGTGCTACTTGGGTTGAGGCAACTATGCGAACATCAGGGTTTGATACTACTCGACGATTTTTTGTTGACACTGTTCAGGTATGCATGCAGTGAGAATGTTATATTATGTTGCCTAGGCCTCCTATAATGTGATGTCAATGTGCAGATTTGTCCATTACAAAGACCTTTGAAGTGGGAGAGTGTTGTAACATTTTCTTCTCCTACTGCCAAAAGTTTTGCATTTCCTGTTGTGGGTGGTCAGACAATGGAATTAGCTGTTGCTCAGTTTTGGTCAAGTGGGATAGGAAGTCATGAAACCACTATTGTAGACTTTGAGGTAACAAGCCATTTCCAAATTTTCTGCATTTTTATTAACTGCCTATCTTTTTTTTCCTTTCCATTTTTTTTTTTTTTTTTTTTTGGGGGGGGGGTATGGTTATGAATAGTCTATAGATTATGAACCGCCATTTAGTGTAAGCTTTTGATTGATTGTGTTGTTTTATAATCTTATAAACGGTAAAATTCCATCTTGTGATGTAGAAAATAAAGCTGATATGTTCTGCTAGTCCATTGATTTGGTTAACAATCAGAAAAGTGAAACTTAAGCGTATATTTTGTTAGTCTGCACTTGCTAAATAATATTGTTTATCTTATAATGGTTAGATTGTGTTTCATGGGATTGCCATCAATAAAGAGGAAATCATTCTTGATGGAAGTGAAGCCCCTGTAAGAATTGATGCTGAATCTCTATTGTCATCTGAGAAACTTGCCCCTGCTGCTATTCTGAATAAGGTGAAATATAGCTTCTGTTTTCTAGATGATGTGGGTTGGAATTGTTCATTTTGTTTCCGTTTAAATAAATATAAAACTTTTCTTTTGGTGTTGTTGTTTGCTATTTAATGCTACAATTCTTCATGTTCATCATACAGATAAGAGTTCCATATCGACCTGTTGATGCTAAACTTAGTACTCTTACAGAGAGTCGCGACAAACTACCCTCTGGAAAACAGACACTGGCCCTGACATTAACGTAGGTTATAGTTCTACTTACACATAATGAATTTCAACTCTTGTCAACATCTACTCTTGTGTTTTTGTTGTTTTGCAGTTACAAGTTTAAATTGGAAGATGGAGCTGCAGTGAAGCCTCAAGTTCCATTGCTTAATAATCGCATTTATGATACAAAATTTGAATCACAATTTTATATGATTTCTGACACTAACAAGGTACGTGAACAATTTATATTGTCTTAGCCGATGAGATTTTAAAAAATATGTTGATCATTGCTTGAGGACTGGAACAGTTAACTCATAGTATACAACTAGCATTTCCTGGTAGTAAATTTAGCACTACAATTATTAGCTATACACTGAAAAATGCTACTCTATTCTTCATGCTATTACTGCTTCATATCATCCAATTTACCAGCAACGGGTGATACTTTTTTTTCCTTGTTGCTTTGAATATGCAGAACTGATTCTTGTTTTCTTATTTTAATTTTTCCCTTTTTGATTACAGCGTGTATATGCTATGGGTGATGTCTATCCTAATGCTGCAAAACTTCCTAAGGGTGAATACAATTTACAGCTATATCTAAGGTCTGGCCCAATTGCCGAGGCAGTCCAAATTGTAATTAAAATTCATACAACCAATTTTTAACCTGTACTTGTTTGTACCAGACTATAAATTTAGTGTAGGAAAAACCTCATTTTTTTTCTTAGCCACGACCATGAACGTTTGATAATTTCAAACTTCATTTAGCAGTAAATGCTTAAAACCCAGCTTAATCTCTGTAATGATACTGATTGTGTTTCAGGCATGACAATGTGCAATATTTGGAAAAGATGAAGCAGTTGGTATTGTTTATTGAGAGAAACTTGGATGGCAAGGTAATGTATCTTTTATTTTAACATATCTTGAGATTTTAGTTGAATTCAACAGGTGCCACCCTTTTGAATGTACACATGGGCATTATACAATTTGTGGATTTTTTAAAAAGTTTTTATGCCTGAAGCATTTTTGTGCTTAAATCGCATCTTTATTGGCACTATTTTACTAGAAATAGATTTGATTTCAGCTCTCCTTTTTCTTGATAGAATATTGGTCCCCTTGTGCAAGCACTCTCTTTTTTCTTTCTTTTTTATTCAGGAGCTTGATTCTGCGGATTATGTTGCTAATCAACTGACTAAGATCTGGTCTTTTTAATCCAGGAAGTCATTCATTTGAACTTTTTCTCCGAACCAGATGGTCCTGTGATGGGAAATGGTGCTTTTAAGTCCTCAGTTTTAGTTCCAGGGTATGTTTTGTCTTGAATGATTATTTCCATGGTTCACTAACCTTGTGTTATTTTCTGTTTCATTGTGCATTTTATAACTTTAAATTTATTTTGTAGGAAGAAAGAAGCCATTTACTTGGGCCCACCAGTGAAAGACAAGCTCCCTAAGGTATTATCCCTGTTCCCGACTCCTGTGGTAAAAGAACAATATAAATTGGAATTTCTCAATTTCTGCAGAATGCTCCACAAGGATCTATACTGCTGGGATCAATCTCATATGGAAAACTATCATTTGCTGGCGAGGAAGGGAGAAGTCCACAAAAGAACCCTGTATCTTACCAAATCACTTATGTTGTGCCACCAAATAAGGTTTATTTTCTTGTTTTTTGGCCCCTTATAAGTCAATTTATGAGGATCTAAAGAAGTTGCCTACCATTGTTTTCATTGTAAACTAAATCCAAGGCCAGGCTTATCATTTTGCTAATGTTGCATTGACAGGTTGATGAGGACAAGGGGAAAAGTTCTTCAACTAACTTGAAAACTGTGTCTGAGCGTTTAGAGGAGGAGGTACTTGTGCCATCTTGAAGGAAGATGTTCTAAGTGCATTTTCAAGTAATTTAATAATTGTCATCGATTCTTGCATTAGAAATAAAAAAAATGGTCTTGTCACCTCATTTGGTTGCTGTAAAATTGGCAATGATTGAATTGCTTTACATCATCAAACAGGCACATGCCTCTGGGATCATTTTGCTTGAATCCTTCGATTTTCCTGTTAACTTTTTAATTCTTGATTATCTGTGCTTCATACGCTGTTGAACGCTGAGGTTTTGATTATTATCTTTTAGTTTAGACCTTTTAACTACATGTATACCTCAGGTTCAAGATGCAAAGATTAGAGTTATTTCAAGCCTAAAACAATTCTTGCATTAGAAATAAAAAAATGGTCGTCACCTCATTTGGTTGCTGTAAAATTGGCAATGGTTGAATTGCTTTGCATCATCAAACAGGCACATGCCTCTGGGATCATTTTGCTTGGATCCTTCAATTTTCCTGTTACCTTTTTAATTCTTGATTATCTGTCCTTCATACGCTGTTGAACAAGATTTTGATTATCATCTTTGAGTTTAGACCTTTTAGCTACATGTATACCTCAGGTTCGAGATGCAAAGATTAGAGTTATTTCAAGCCTAAAACAAGACACTGATGAAGAACGCTCAGAATGGAAAAAGTTATCTGCATCTCTTAAGGTTGGATGTTACTAAATTTAAAGAGTAATATACTATTGTCCTTTATAAGCTATTTTTTGACATTTTGAAGAAGCATCATTTCACGTTATTAAAGAGCTCTTTTTTTTTTTTTTTGTCTCTCCAAAACTCAACTGTTTAGGTCAAATCATCTTCTGGAGTAATTCAGAATCCAGTAAATTTTCTAGAATACATGTTTATATTTTGTCCCATATGCTGGAATTGCAGTATCATGTTGGATTTAAATGTGCATTTAACTTGGGAAAATTTCATAAAGGTGGTCGAGGTTTCCCAAATTGAAGAGTCTTGTTTTGCTTGTCCTATTTGTTTTGCATTGAAACGAGGACAATTGCACCATGAGCAATCTTGCAAACTTTCAAGCCTCAACATGTGCCTTGATCATATGGGTTTCAGGCATTTGAAACTCAGCCTCCTTTGCTGTTCGCAGTCAATCGCATTTAAAGATTATAAAATTATTTCAATACATTGTGACCTAATAATCATGGGTCCTTTGGCAGTCTGAGTACCCAAACTATACTCCACTACTTGCTAAGATCTTGGAAGGCTTGCTTTCTCAGAGTAATGTGGAAGATAAAATTCGTCATCATGAAGAGGTAATTTCCATAAAAAACCAATAATATGTTGCAGTGCTAGTTTTTTCACATCCTCTATGAAGAAACATGCTATGAAAATAGCAATTCACGTGTGCATGCATTCTGCAGGTTATAGATGCAGCAAATGAGGTAATAGATAGTATTGACCAAGATGAGGTGGCAAAGTTCTTTCTGCACAAGAGTGATCCAGAAGATGAGGAGGCGGAGGTGTGTATCTATGTTGATAATTTTCTACCTTCTTTGTAGTTCCCTTTCGGACAAAATTCCTTGGAGACTTTTTTCGAAGTTAATAAATGAGCTATTGGCATATTAGTTTTATCAAAATTAACACCAGTTTCACATGGTTGCTTTAATTTTGTGGTTTACATTTCTTATACTTGATGATGTAAGCTCTGTTCCCTTCTACTGTTATAGTCTTCCTCTCTCTCTCTCTCTCTCATCAATTGTAGCATGTATTTGCATTCCTTTACTTGAATAGCAGTTATGAAGCTGCGCCTGTTATTCTTTTATTGTAGAAAATGAAAAAGCAAATGGAGACAACCAGGGATCAATTGGCTGAGGCACTGTACCAAAAAGGGCTGGCATTGATGGAGATTGAATCTCTAAAGGTAGTAAAGATCATCTCTTTTTGGTTGTAGGTTTATGCCCCTTGAAGTGTTTTTTTTTTTTTTTTAAATTCCATCAAATTTGTTACATGGAATAGCTGGTTTTTCCTATAGTACTTGTGTCCAATTGACTGGACTGGGATGCTGGTATCAAAATCCAGCTTGGATCAGCAAGATTTTTTATGGTTTCTGAAACATGCATGCTTCCCTAGTCCTTTAAAAGACAAAAAAATGTTTTCAAGGACAGTTGAACAACATTACTGGTTAGAGAGAGAGTCGGACCCTGGCAACCTGTGGTCCTTTTTGAAATTTTGACCTGAGCAATGACTGGCCTTTCTTTTTCCCCTTGAACTCTTTCTTTGGTTTTTGTTTTTTCTTTGGTAGTAGGATTTGATACTGTATATCTGCAGGTGTTTGATTTGCCAAATTCTTAAAACATAGATTCACCTAAAGAAAATGATGGGCATATGTATCTCTCATTGACACTAAAATATAAAGGCAGGCTCTTTGTTTCCATGGTATTTGTGATTTATGTATATTACAACTATCATCATGGCAGGGTGAGACAGCTGAAACGGAAGGTACAAAAGATTTGTTCGAGGATAATTTCAAAGAGCTGCAAAAATGGGTTGATACAAAGTCCTCAAAATATGGTATCCTCTTAGTGCTTCGTGAAAGACGACGAGGAAGGCTAGGAGCGGCTCTAAAGGTAATATCTTCTTCGTTGTGTCTTGTTTGTTGTTAACTCAGCCGGGCATCAAGTTTCTTTTGACCGTAAGATAGTATTTGTCACTTGTCAAGAAAGTACGTTGAGAAGAATTATAGGGTTTGGTCACTATATTTAGTTAGCTGGTCATTTTACTCAACCCGACCATCCATTGTCTCCAGGCATTGAATGAAATGATACAAGATAATGGAGATCCACCCAAGAAGAAGCTGTATGAACTGAAGCTCTCATTGCTCGATGAGATTGGATGGGATCATTTAACAACACACGAGAAGGAGTGGATGCACGTTCGGTTCCCACCAAGCTTGCCGCTTTTTTAAGTTTATTTTATGTTCACAAGGTTGGATGATAATTAGGCTTCTGTAAGCACCCAGTTTTATCCTGCATGAATTTAGGCTATAGACCCTTGTTCATCACTCTTTTTTTTTAATTCTTAGAAAAATAAAATAGGAGAAAAATGAATCAATCTTTAATGCTTTGTATCTTCCATCCCCGACGCTGCATTTCAACGAAATCTTTGATGTATGGCAGTATTCTAGGAGACCAAAGGTCATTTTTTCTTCTTCTTGATGTGACATGGGAGTTTGAAGGTAAACTAACCAAAAATCCGGAGAGTGTTTTTCATAGTTATCAAACAGATCTCGGCAAATTAGCGTACTTAAAATACTCTAATACTAGCATAGTTGAAGAGCTGCTGCTGCTGGGAGTACCGCAACTTATAAGTTGCGTTTCTTTTTTATCTCACTAGACGAGTCTGAATTAATTTGATTATTAGAGTGCTCGTAACAATTGATTTCAAACAGTATAAATCTTGACCCATGCTGGATTTCCAGACGATGGGTTTGCCTCTTTATTAATATGGACGAGACTCAGAATAAAACTAAATATCTTTTTGTTCTACGAGTACCAAAACGTATGCGAGTTCCCAATGCTATGCAATCAAGTCTACACGATAGGGTTGAATGGGAAAATCGATTGCATGCACCAGGCAAGGGGATGGTTGAAGAAACTAACAGTAACTTAGCGTTCGTCATCATGAAGGGGTACTTTTCATTATAGAACTTGACCAGCAAAGTTCTTCCTTGAAAATGGTACTTTTCACGTTCCATTGATAAGCTCCAAATATTTTCTTATTCTAAATTTTATATTTCTTATTTGTCCTATAGGCTACGTCAAGCTTAATGCATGGTGGAGCCAGCCACAAAGATGCTAGACATGTGGACTGCCCTCATGAAAAATTCCGGCAACCATGAAATTGACATGGAGAGAGAAATGACGGCGACGGCCTGAGAGATCATATATAGCCAAGGCAAGCTTTGGCATATGCTATGAAAATGGGAGCAAGGTTGTTTGAGAAATTAAGGGCAATGCAAATCACTCTGTTTAAACCAAACAGCTATGTGGCCTGCAGGTACCCACCCTTTAGCAGGCTCATCTTCCCTGAAATCACCTTCGAGGCCAAAAAACTTGGAAATGAAACTGATGATAAGAATTCTAATGATGGGCGTTCTCAAAAGGATGTGCTAGGTTTATCGCTCCAAGATCATCGTACATGTAGACTTTCTTCTTCTTGGTGGCCACCAGACCACAGCATTGGCTCTATAGATCATGGACATTGCTGCAGAGTGGCAAAACAGATTGAGAGAGGAGACCGATTAGAGAAGTTGCAGGAGATAAATATTTTCAAAGATAAGGATGCTCGAATCTAAGATATGGGCCATGTAGCCACTCTAATCATAACTTAATTACTCCTATATACATAGACACATGAGAGTTGATGAGGTTAGCAGTCATAATTAAAGAAAAATATTGATGTTAAATAATATACTATGTATTATAAATTCTTTTCTTGACCCTTTCTTTTTCAAACAGAATTCTTTTCAGAATGAGAATTTTAGAGACCAGAAACAAATGGCATGGTCCAAGGTGGTGCTTTATATACATATATATATTCAAGAAAAGGAGGCTCGAATCTAAGATGGGCCTTGTCGCCTCTGTATGTACTGGAATGAGAATTTCTGAGAAGCAAAATAAATGGAATGGTCTCCTTTGACTGTTCCAATGTCTTATACCACGTGTTTCAGCACTGTTGAGTCTAATACCGCGGGAGGGTTGACTTTAAAATTTAACTGTTCTAATAGCAATTGCGTGGTTGTTCATGGCAGTGCCACATATAAGAATTGATGTGGTTGGCGGTCATAAAGAAAAATATTGGTGTACACTTCGTTAAATGGTGTTGAAAAATATACTGTTGTAATTTTTTTTTCTTGACCCTTTTTTTCTCAAACAGAATATTTCTTTTCTTGATGTAGAAAGAAAATTTGAGAGAAACAATAAATAAATGGAAAGGTCTCCATTTACTGTTTCAATTTCGTGTGTCATGTGTCTCAGTACTGTTGGGCCCAGTAAAGGGGTTCAATCCTATATATTTATTTATTTTGACTTTAAAATTCACAAAATCTGGGGACTGCCATCCAGCGAAGTGCCTTAGTGATGTTGTGGAGTCCTGCTAGCTATTTCCTATAAATGTTAGAACTTGAAGTGTATATATATATGTAGGCCCCCTAGGCGATATATCCTTTTCGTTTATGGATGTCTCTCCACATATGAAGTTCACAAGCATGGTGGGAATTTTGATGATAATGTAATACACTCTTTGCTGGATCGACCAGTCATTTTTCCTAAAAAGAATAAAATTTGTTTATTTGATGATGTGAATAATCCTTTGAGATTTACAGTTTCTGTCTGAAAGCGTGGAAAAGAACATTTGAATGATTAATCATGGCAACTAAAAAAACCAGAGACTCATAATCTATGCTTTACGTTATTCATATATCTTCTAAGCCACAAGATATATAAAGCTTAATTGGCATGGATGTATCCTGTGGTTTGAAAACTCTATACGTACATGATCTAGCTATATATTGGCAAGAAAAAGAGCCTAAATGGGCTGGAGAATGAGTTGCAGGCCATTGCCGGGCCTTAAGGAAAGCAAAATAGCTGGAGAATGACTGTACGTTGGAGAGACAGAGAATGAAAACCTAGAGAGAATCAAGGTTAGCACAATCTTATACTCCATCGCTGTCAAGTTCCTGCCAATGCACATTCTTCCTCCAAACCCAAAAGGCAGAAACCCCATCTTGTGTCTGCATCCACCATACAAGTCATCCTTGAACCTCTCTGGTTTAAACTCGTTCGCATCTTCTCCCCATAGTTTAGGGTCATGGTGCATGGCTACAACATCAATCCACATGTTGGTCCCATTTGGTATTAAGAGGTCATTTACTCGAATATCTTCTCTAGCTTGCCTCTGTACATTAGGCGATGGCGGGTAGAGTCTTAAGACTTCATTCATCACCCACCCCATCTGCAATGCATTGAAAATAAAAGAAAAGTACATTAAGAAATGTGCAAAATATCTAATTCAATATTGTATGTATCTGTGTTAGCTGGAATTATCTTAAAAGCACATTCTCCGCGTCGAGTTGGTGTGTTCGTATAATTTCAATAAATCTTTACGGATATTAATTCTGAGACTTAAGCCTAAAAAACCTCTTAAAGAATTAAACTTCTTAAAAGTTGTTTTACTAATGTTTTCAAATACACCGAAGAGGGCACTGTAACAGAGATGGTGACGCAAATGCATATGTAAGCTCTTGTCAAAGCCATTCTGTGGGGGTGGCGTTGGACGGTTAGGGGTACGTTGTCAAAAACACTTTTGGCCAGTCAAAACCGTGGGGACTTTTAGCCATGTCTAGGTGGGAACAAAAAGTGTCAATTCTTTGTCACGTGTGCCCCCCCAGACATGCCATCTCAAGTACTCGAAGCCCAAGAGGTGGGCGTGTGGACTAGGACCTTCTTGTATTTGACCTAGATCATCTAATTACAATTTGGTCTCTGATCAGACACCAACCTTAGATTCGAGCTTTTTTAAAGAAAGAATTACTGTCATAGTTTAGAATATATATCACATCGTTAATTAACTGGGATGCTCCAGCATGTAGCTAGCAAGCTCATAATGCTCATTGCAACTAAGGAAAAAAGGTGTGGTAATTTAGTTGGTGTCACTGAGGTGTGCCTGTAAATAAATGAAATGAATGCATATAAATTTTACGTATAGAAGTACGTAGCAGACATCTTTTTGTTAGTGCATGGCCCCTACTTCTATGGTCTATATTCAAATATTCATCTCTCCATTTACATGCATATATATGGGGGATGATGGGCTCTAGCTTTTACCCTAAGAATCTCAGATGAAAGAAATATTAAACAAAGAAACAAATCATAGATGCATGCATGACCATAATCTGAAAAAAATGTGATTCAACTAGCTAGCATCTTACGTACCTTCTTCAGTCCAGCAACCTTCGTGAAATCAATTTCTTTATCCCCTGTAACTTCTCTAATCTCTTCTCTCAATATGTTTTGCCACTCTGGATGCATAGCCAAAAGCAGCAATGTCCATGATAGAGCCAAAGCTGTGGTCTCGTGGCCACCAAAGAAGAAAGTCTTGCACTCATCGACCAATTGCCTTGTTGTTAACATCTTCCCTGACATTCCATTTACACGATCCACTTGGAGCAATAACCCTAGCAAATCCTTTTGAGAACGCCCATCATTAGAATTTTTATGAGCTTTTATGATAGATAAGAGGAGAGCATCAATTTCATTTCCAAGATTTTTGGCCTCGATGGTTTTTTTAGGGGAGATGAGCTTGCTAAAGGGTACCCCCACATAACGGTTTGATTTAAACAGAGTGATTTGCATTGCCCTTAATTTCTCAAACACCTTGCTCCCATTTTCATAGCTTATGCCAAAGCTTGCCTTGGCTATGATCTCTCCGGCCGTCGCCGTGATTTCTCTCTCCACGTCAATTTCATGGTTGCCGGAATTTATGAGGGCAGTCCACTTGTCTAGCATCTTTGTGGTGGACTCCACCATTAAGCTTGACATAGCCTATAGGACAAGTAAGAGATATAAAATTTAGAATAAAAAAACCCTTGGAGCTTATCAGAGTGGAACATGAAAAAGTAATCATTTCCAAGGAAGAATTTTGGTAGTCGAAGTCTACAATCTAGCTAGAACCAAATCAAATCACGGTGAGATAAAGATTGCCATTTAGGACCTTTTTGACAAATTACGTGAAATTCTATCCATCCATTTACTCTATGAAGTTTATACGACGTCCACCCAAGAACATGGAAATGAAACACATCCTTTTCTATTTATGGTAAGGTGATCATGTACATTAACACACACTATTATGTTAATTAGTGAATAGTCAATGCCAACGATTTGGGTGCATTCTTTCCACAAAATTCACCATTGAAACTATCAGATTTACACATAGAATTAATAGTAACAGGATTAATTAAAAGAGAGAGATGGTATAAATGGACCTTCAAGTTGGCTGGAGAGAATGCAGGAGTGATAACATGGCGGTGGCGAACCCATTCATCACCTTCAGCCATGACCAAACCATTACCAAACATGGGTTCTCTATCATGTTTAAACACTCGAGGCTTTCCCCAACTCTTGCCCATCACTCCTGAAGCCATTTCTTTCAAGAAATCTGGGTCTGCTATGTACAAAAATGGCTCTGTACCTAACCAGTATATGAATACTTTCCCTACAAGGCATCAAATGTACACATATTATTATTATTCGTGTTACATATACACATATCTGTATACTTGTCCTAACAGAAGTAACCTCAATTCCTTGTATAAAGTTGACACACACGGAAACAAATGTGAAAATTGCATACGTTAGAAGACGAAAAAAATTCAGAAGAAGAAGAAGGTCATGAGTCTTACCATGAGACTTCTGCCATTGAGAGAAGTAGGGAAAAACTGAAGAATGAATATCATTAGAGATTTTTGAGGACCCAGAAGAAGAAGAAGAAGAAGAAGAAGAAGAAGAAGAAGAAGAAGAAGAAGAAGAAGAAACTGTTGCTTCCCTTCTAATCCTGTTGATTTCCCCATGGTTTCCTAAAGGGAAATTTGGTGTTGGACCTCGAAACCCATTTTTCTTTAGCTTCATATGCGCCCTACCAGGCAAAATCCAGCAAGAAAACAATATTCTCCATATTACGTTAAAAAAACTACCAAGAAAGGAGAAAATAAGCACCTGAAATAACACTCCCATCTCTCTTTATCTTTCAAGCACAAAAACAAGCAATTAGAAACAACGTTACGATATCTTCCAAGGCAGAAGATATAAATAGCACTAGTGTTCTTGTTCTAGCTTTCGTATTGATAAGAGAGATAGAGGAAGCAAAAGGGTATTTATAGATGGAGAGGAAAGGCCTCAGAAATGTCGGAGATGTGACTAGAGAAACTACATGCCCCATTTACGTAGTTTAAGTTTGAACATTTTCTCTCTTTCCTTTTTTGCGCTTTCTTTCAACCTGTCTTTTCATTGATTTGAGGCTGTCAAATCTCTAGTCTCTCTTCTCTTATTATTCCTAAGTATGAAATTAAGAAAATCTGATGTGGAAACACCACTACTATTCAAACTAATCCCTCCTGTAAATGTTTTCCGCCTTTGGATTTTTGACCACGGCTGCAGCTTACCTACTCTTGGACTGGATTGCAACCCCGTGTGTGCCCTCGATATTAATAAAAGTTTCTTTTTGTTCATTTACCACTAGTTTACACTTCAATCAAAAACTAAATTTACGTTTACTACAATTTTAGTTTTAAAAATATATTTTTATATTGTTTTAATGCATTAATTTCAAGAAATAAATTTCTTTTTTCTTAAAATCTGGACTTGAAAACCAGGTATATTTTATAATTAGGGAGAAAAGTATAGAAATTGATTGTATTTTATAATTAGGGAGAAAAGTAGAGAAATTGATTAGTCTTCTCATTCTAATATTAATGGTATATCTTTGACTCGATTGAAAAATGTATATTTAATATTGAAATGTAATAAAAACAATTCAGGAATAAGACCATAAAAATCAAAAGTGTCTCTAACTTTTATATATATATTTGAAGGTTTCATATACAAAACTGTAGCCACACAATCCAGAGGGATAGGATTTATAATTATTCCAAGTTTATTATTATTGATAATTAATGTATTAATTATATATATGGCAGTCATGATACCATGCAAGTAGGGCATTAAATGATTCTAAATTATGACTAGAGAAGTACAATTATAAAGTCAAACAATCTTACACGGAATCACACACCAATGTTGGTAATAATGTTGAATTACTGTAATGATTTTATTTTACTAAATTGGATAATTAATATCTAAAATATAATTAAATGTTAAAATATTAAAAGATATTTTTTTTTAATAAAAATAGCTCAATTTAAGGATATCATCATCATTCAAAAACACAATATTTCAATAATATTACAGTTTAAAATTATAACATTTGATACATATTATATTTCAAAATCATAACATTAATTAAATATCACATTTCTAAATTGCGACATCTCATTTAATATGACAATTCAAAACTGCAATATTCTCAAGAAAATAACTTTAAAAAATAACTAGATATTTGATAAAATAGTTAAATAGCAGCAAAAATAGTCAAACTATTTTGACTATTATAAGTTTGGGTCATTTTCATGTTTTAAGCCTAAAAAATTTATAGAATTATAATTTTTTTTTGTTAATATAAGGTTTTATTTACTTTATAATTTTAAAGAGTTAAAGTATTTATAATTTTATCAAAACTTGAACAAAGTTTTCTTTTTATAGGAACTATACCTAAAATTTTATACCGCTTAAAAAAACTTGCAAAAAATCACAACAACCACAATTAATAAATCATAACTAAACTCAATATATTCTTATATTTTATAATCATAAATAGCCTAAAAAATACAACACACATACACACACATCCATGCATGCAAAATGAATATAAAATAATTTAATATTCAAGTAATTTCAAAATATATAAACATAACCCAACATCTATGTCATTTATTGAATGATTTACACTCATCAGTAGCATGATTAAATTCAGCTCTCGCTTGAGTGATCTCATCCTTTATCATGCCATCATCAAGAGCTAGTTTCTTTTCAAAGATTTCAAGTCCAATGTGATAAACATTTATCCATTAGAACGCTATGGTGTGAATTTCGTTTTCTTTATCAGTATTACAAAGATAAGATGCAGCCTCTCGATTCTCTTATAACAAAAAACCAACATAATATTAATAAAATATTAATGTTAAATTAAAAATAAATACATAAACTTCAACGATTACTATATATTAATAATAAAAAAACTTTATTACTCATGTGATGTTAAATCCGTTGGATATGCTACTCGTACTATATATATTCAGGTGGAGGAACCTGCTCAAGATCTTGAGTAATAATTTATCGTGTTATACCTATATATTAAATTATATACTCCTCGTCAGTAATTAAGAGATGCATATCTATAAATATTTTATTTTTCTGTGTATGTGATTCTGCTAATATCATAAATAATTATTTTTTAAAATATATTATTTTAATATATTTTCAAATAAAAAATATTTTAAAAACAATTATTATTACACTGTAAAACTCTGTTTAGAGTAGCATCCATTATAGGATTGGGTTCATTTCCTATCCACTAAAACTCGGAGCTAATTACAATCGTAATCTTTGTAATTGAACAAAAATTTATAAGTATTCTTACCGAGATATTTAGAAATAGAATAATATTTTATTTTTCTAAAAAATAAAATTAGCAAAGAAAACTTGGGACTCTCTTCTAATAAAATATTCTAATTAATAGGACTAATTAAAGCGGTGATTACACACACACACACACACAATGTCCTTTTGTGCACCAAATGACAAGCCGTTAGTTACTAGGATTTGGTCCCTGTATGGACATATATACCTACGTTCAAGCATCCCAGATTTCATTCATATAAACTTCAAAACATATATACCTATGTTTATTAAAATATTATAACTCCAAAGTCGTCTATCAAAAGATCAGATTCTATATGTTTATGTTTTTTTTAGGTGAACAATGTAGAGTCAGAATATCTTTAATCCACCATCAACGATCCAGGCCAAGTGTAGATAAAATCTCTTGCTTTCTTCTTCTTCTTCTTCTTCGTATAGTTTTTTTCCACCAGTACTGAAAGCCGATTTTTGCTGTTGTTATTGGATGACTAAATTAGTTATGTCTGCCTTTTTTTTTTTTTTGATTGAAGACATTGAATTTTTTTTTAAAAAAATTAAAAACTAATCTTTAAACAAAATATTATGATACTGGTGGGCTTATACTTGATTACTTTGCAGCAAGGTGTAAAAATTTGCTTCAATTTTAATACCTAGTTTAAAATTTTAGATTGAAAGAAATATAGTTTTCAATGATGTTACTGTAAGCTAGTTGCTTAAGATGGTTGAGTAATTTGACATGATATTTAATAGGTTTTTTGAAAAAATGTTCGCTTATAATTAATTTAGTGAATCGCATTTAGGATGCTATATATAGAAGAATCATAAAAATAAAATAAAATAATTAAAAATACATCAATCACAAACTAATTTGAATAAATTTAATGTATTGGCTTGATCCATGAATTTAAATAATGAACTAGATTCACCTAATAGTTTTCTCATGCTTAAAGTTAATTAATTATTCCAAGTCAATCATTAGTTTCAAATTAATGATTCATATTTATTTATTATTTATTGTTAAGGAATAATAAATTTTCACTAACTTTTAATTTAATATGGTTTTTTTAACAAGGTATTAGAGTTTTAATAAGTAAAAGAGTATAAATTTAAATTTTATTATTTTATTTTAATTAATAAAATAAAACAAAATATAGTACAAGTCTACATAAATTTAAAATATTCTTACTTAAAAAATATTAATACATCTCTTGAAACCTCAATCGATAATTCTTGAAATGTGACAATATTTTTCATTATTTTTTACTATTTTATCCACGAATCACATGTAGGTCCACTTAGAAATATCAAACGATGAGAGACAACAAGCCCTTATTACATCAAGAAAAAAGAGATATTAAAGAGAGGGAGGATAACTTTTACTTTTATATGTAATTATTAATAATATATTAAAAAAAAATTAAAGAAGATGAGAACTGTTTTCACTGACAGGCCTCCTGGATATTGAGTTATACTACAAATAATATGTAAGCATCTACGTAGCTTGTTTCTTAGGGGACAAAGAATTTGATTTTTGACCGTCATCTTCCATTTCATGGGACAAACGAATGTGATTTTACATCTTTAATTCGGCTTTGACAAGGAAAGGAGACCAATGGGGGGCAGCATTTGTGGGAGGTAAATAAAAGTTGTCGAAGGCTATGTAGCCACTTTGGGTGACAGCAAGTATTGAAACGAAAGGCTGCCTTTGATTAATCTCCTCCGATGCCAAGAATTTTGGTGAAGCTGCGTTTTGATCTTTTTTATTTTTATTTTTATTTTTTAAAAATTTCAAGGTCATCTTGTCAAATCTGTCGTCCTTGTTTTTTTGCTTCCATGGTACCGTGACACAGTGATCACAGAGGTGTTCGTGTTAATTAGAACCTCTTTTCAACTTAGAAATACTGGAAACGTGATGGTTATATACATAAGCAAAGATCCAATCGGAAATACCGCTTCTTTTGTAATCTCAACACAGTTTAATTGTCTTCATTTTTTTCCTATTCCAGCATAGCAATTATCTCGAAATATCACTGAATTTTTAGATTTTCCCATGATTCTTATGCATGTGATTCCCGCAAATATTCTCTCTGCCTTATTTTCTACCTTTTCTTTGTATTTCTTGGCCCCCAAAAGATTTTTAATCCCACCAGATGCCTCTGTTGTCAAATACTGAAAAGAAATAACAGGGAATTCAAAATCGATGGTATTATTTGATGTGAGATGATCTTACTAATTCAAGGCATAATAGTTGGCATCCACAGATCTCAAGATTTCGTGGCTAGGTTGAGTTGTCACGAGAAAGTACATATATGTATGACAGCCAACTAGCCCGTTGCCGACATCTTTATAAACTTCTCAACAATGTTATGATCTACCCGACTTGAGGCCGGTGGGTAGATATGATGACATGTAAACTATGTTTTTATTGGATTAGCTCTCAAATTAAATTGGATAACAGTTGGCTTAATGTAGCTCATTAAATTAAAACCGGTTTAAATTTAATTGAGAAAACAAAAAACCTACATCGCAATATCCCGAGTCTTGATGTACAAATACACCAATGAATGTTCTCAACACCTCCTTTAAATGTCCTTTTAATTTTAATCTTAATGTACTTACAAAAGACAAAAACAAATAAATGCTACTTTCACTTGACTATTTTAGACTCTTGATGGTACGCCTACAAATGTTATAAATGTGATGTTCTTCTTAACACCCTGAGTATTCATGTTAATTTGAATTAGAGATGATAACCTTAGGAGGAAATCCATCTTGATTGTACACTGTTTATAATTAGGAACCAAGCCATAGAAGCCCTATGCATCGATCCTTATACAAGATCATTTGGACCGAGTCATCTATTCAAATGCACCCAACTTTTGTCAGGCCTCATGATTCATCCAAGGAAGAGTAGCAGCACTGATCGTAGAGGTTATAAATTTGCTCACTTCACTTCCATCAATGATCACCTTGCACTTTATCATTCTTAGATATATATATATATAATGTGTCATGAATTAATCGTGAAATGATGGTATCTACATATGAGACACATCTAGCAATCTGGCCATGTTGCCCTACAATTTCTAAGCTACATTCTCATCATTGGACATTGTCACACGAGTATCATGCATACGACGCCACTGAACATGATGGGTCGTGCACATGCAGCCACATATATATATATATATAGCAACACGACATGTTACCCATGGAGCAAGGGAGAGAACTTTCAAATCATGGAATGGGTGGAGAATAATACGACTATTAGAGAGAGCATGCGCACCATCTTTTTGATCGGTTCGAGTCTTGATTGTTATGTGTCAATTGTGAATACAGTATAGTTTATATTATATAAGAATAGTCAACATCTTGATTCTAACACCATGAAACGTCTATTGCCAGATTGGTGATACATCAATATTTCCCATACGTAACTCAAATTGTCTGCCTCCCTCTATGCAAAGAGATTATATAACATTTATCATGTGATGCCGGCTCCTATAGCCGCTTAAGTTTACTAGCTTTCTTAAAGCATGTGGCACTTTTCAAACAACTAATTTCAGTATTTTTTTTTTAAGGGAGTTAATATCTTAAAGAAACAATAATCAAGTTATAAGGATTCAATTAAAAAAAAAAGTAATTTGCATTCTACAACTTACATTTCTTAACCAACATGTAAGTATGTGGTTAAACGGGAAGCTCGAGTTAACAGGTTCTCTCTCATGGAGAGGTGAAGACAAGATATTAGGTTTTGGGGGGTAGAAACAAAACATCATCTCAATTTATCATGATTTATCTCAATTAAAATCCACCATTTTGTTCTTTTCCATAGAAACTGAGAACCAAAAGATGATTTTACAAGAGCACCTGTCTCTGCTCATTCACAAGGACTCGATTCTATGTCCAAACATCACATGCCAGCGGATGTGGTCACCATAGATCAGAGGTTCTCAAGAAACACAAAGTTGTGAAAGAGTTAAAAGAAGGTATTCAAAACAGCGAAACACACATTGGCATGCCCTGGAGTTTGCTTCGATGTTTGTGTAAAATTTGGCACAGACATGCACACGGCATGGTTTTTGCTTGTATGTGATCAATGGTGACATGACACAGCAGCCACCATGCCCGTTAATCACTTGACCCTAATTCGTCCGAGCCCAAATCTAATTAGTTGGGCCTATCATCATTTAACAAGGAGTTTCTTAAGGTTCATTATTTCTGAAAATGGATTCTATGGCCCAACTCTTTTCTTCTCTTCCTATTTTAAGCTAAATGAAGACCATCTTCTCAAAAAGTTTAATTTTTTTGATAAAAATTAATTTTTTGTATATTTTGCATTGTTTTAATGCATTGATCTAAAAAATTATTTTTAAAAAATAAAAAAAATTATTTTAATATATTTTAGCATGAAAAACATTTTAAAAACAATAACAACTATATTCCCAAACATGCCATATTCTTCCGAGTGCTCAGATGGAGTGTTCTCTCCATAAATTTGACTAACACATCAGCACTAGTATTTATAAGAAGATTTTTATTCTTCTGCTCCCAACTTTTTAAGCCAACAGAAGCCCAAATTGGGTTGTGTAACCAAAAGTAAAGGGTGACGTTTTTTTTTGCTTTGCAGGCCTCTCTCTTTGTATTATCAATGAAAGAGGTAAAAACCAACATCAATAACATAACACCAAAGAAGGGTGTCGTTTTAGTTTGCTTATCATTCGAAGATGAGTACTTATAGCAGTAGGGAAAAGACAAATGATTATCGCAGTGGAATTAATCAAATGTTTGAAGAGTTCTATGTTTGTTGATCCTCCCTATATATCATCTAATAATATTTAACAAGATCATAGGCCAACATCACCACAGAATTCTCTTGTTTAGCTCTACAAGAGTTTTTTCTCGCATTATTTTATGAATTAATATTATATATGTGAAGCCAATTAGGCAAGAACCAATTAGTGCCACTTACAGCACTAATTGGTGTCAATTAGTGCCACTTGCCACTCTCACCTATCCCTTGTCTTTTACATAGATGCTTGCTTATAAATAAATAATGCATCCAAGCTTATCATACATATCACAAGAGAGAAACAATAGAGAAGAAGAGGAGAGTGAGAGAGGGAAAGTAATTCCATAAAATTGTGAGGTATTTGTGAGAAGAGTAAGTAAGATGTTTTTTTCACAATGATAGAGAGATTTTAGTTGTTCTCTTATTAATAGAGAGAGGTTATAATTCTCACATTACTTAGTAAAATCCTTTTATACTTGCTCGTGGACGTAGCCAAATTGGGTGAACCACGTAAATTCTTGCGTGTCTTATTTTTTATTTTATCTTATCCCTCGCATTTTATCTTGTCGGGTTTGCATGCTAGTATCCTAATAGTAGTATCAAAGCCATCTTGGTTGGTGGTGTCAATATTCGTGCATATGGTACTATTCATGTTTACGATGCTATTCATCCATACCGTACTGTTCACGTATGTTACTGTTGGTATATAGAGAAAGTTAGTGTGGTGATCAAATACAGTCTAGGAAGTTTTGTCTAAGGAGATTGGGTTTTAAGTGGGATCGTTTGTGACCCCTCCAATATTTTTTAGGAACTTACTTAGTGAAGTATTATTCACACGGTACTATTTCTGTATACTTTGTAAATCAGCGGTGATAGCTAAATAAATCATAGTGAATAACATGGCAGTAAAGTACAAGATTGAGAGGTTCAATGGGAGCAATTTCTTACTATGGAAAATGAGAATCAAGGCAATCTTAAGAAAAGACAATTGCTTGGTAACGACTAGGGACTGACCCACGAAGATCACTGATAATGCAAAATAGAATGAGATGGATGACAATGCTATTGCTAACATACATTTAGCATTAGTTGATGAAGTATTATTAAGTGTGGCGAAAAAGAAAATAGTTAAGGAGATATAAAAGACTCTAATAAAATTATATGAGTCCAAGTCTTTGCACAATAAGATGTTCTTAAAGCAGAGACTTTATACCCTTTAAATGACAAAAACCACAATGGTGACAGACCACATCAACACAATAAGAACTCTATTATCACAACTCACTATGTTGGGACAATAAATAGAGGAAAATAAACATACAAAGCTTCTATTTCAAAGTCTTTCTAATTAATATAATCATCTTATTATCAATTTGACCAATAATATCGTCTCAGATTATTTAGTCTTTGGTAAAGTTGTAGCCGCTATCTTGAAAGAAGAAAATAAACGCAAAAAATAAAAAAGACAAAAATAGTTCAAACTAAATAGAGGCATTGTTGGTGTTAAGAGGAAGATCAACAAAGTATGGCTCTAGTGGGAGTCAAAGGCAGGGGAGGTCTAAATCAAGAAGTAAGAAGACTGTGAAATGTTACAACTGTGGCAGAAAAGGACACTTCAAAAAGGATTGTTAGTTTGAAAAGGATACAGAGAACATTGCAGAGTCATCAAAACCTTAAGGATGTGTTGCAAGTAACTTAGAAGATAGAGAGGTTTTATATAGTGAAGCAGCGATAATCTCTATAGATATAGAAGAGCTTACTAAGGTCTGACTAATGGATTCAAAAGCAACATGACATATAACTCTTAATCGAGATTGGTTCCATACATATGAACCTATCTCTGGAGGCACAATGTTCGTGAGTGATGATCATGTTTAAAGATTGTTGGCATTGACACCAGTAAATTGAAGATGTATGATGACTTAATTCATACTATTTTAGAAGTGCGACATATGAAAGACTTACACCTTGTTTGTTTTCAGGAAAACAAATTCCTAGAATACATTTTCCTTATTTTCCCATGTTTGGTAACAATATGGAAAACTAGTCAAAAGAAAATTAATTCTGGTCAAACTAAAAAACATAACTTTATCAAAGAAAAGTGTTTTCCTTTTGATAAGGAAAGGAAAACACTTTCCTTTCTTTCATTACACCCATTTTCTCAAATCACGGTCTCTCTCTCTTTTCAAAAACAATTGGAAGCAGGAACAATTGAAGCATTCCCTGGAACAATTGATTTCAGGTATTTTTTTTTTTGCCTCTATTATTTCCTTTATGTTTAGATTTGTAAAAATTATGGCATAAATCCTTTGATATTCTTAATAAATCTACTACCTGTCATATTTTTTCCATAACATTTCCATAACACAGTTTTCTTCTTTATCTTACCTCGTCATATTTGGCTAGTAAAAACAAACCAAATTCATCAAGCAAGCCCCAAAAAACACATTTTTTCATGACAATGTTTTTTTTCATCACTCACATTCGATAGCTCACATTTCTAACCAAACAAACCAAATCAAGTGCACAGAGAGAGGCAAAAAGGGGGGCAAAGATTACTGTGAATTAATCAAAGCAAAATCCCCAAACTTCCCTAGCAAAAAGCAGCCCTTTCCTGTTACCCCGTCCTCGGATCCAGCCACCATATCCCAGGTGGAAACACAAAGAGAGAGAGAGAGGCAAAGTAAAAGGGGAGAATCAGTGAATGTGTTGAAAATCAACCCTTGCTCTCTATTTTTTTTTTTAAGTCCCAGTGTTATCAAAACAAATAGACTAGGAAGAGAGGGAGAAGAGCTGGGAAGGCGGAGCAGATCTTTAAGGTCTAACCCTTTTGCCCCTTGAATCTTTGATCTTTTTCCTGTTTCTTTATGCATAGAGAGAGGAAGTTAAGGAATTCTTGGCAAGAGAGAACAAATGACAAGAGAAACTGAGAGGGAAACAAGGGGAAACCAATAGGGAACAAAGGCATGAGAGAAACCGAGAAACCGAGAGGGAGAAGGAGAGGGAACAGGGGAATGAAGAATGAGGAATGGGGGAATATGAACAGGGGAATGGGGGAAGGGAACTGAGAGGAACTTTAATTAGGGGAATTATAACAAAACTTAATAAATATAAACTTGTGTTTTATTTTGCTTTGATTAATGTATTATTAGTGTTTGATTATATTTGTTATATATGGATAAATTTGTGGGACTATGTCGGTAATTATATGGCTTTCATTGCACAATGTCTATTGATCGTTGTAAACTTATGAATTGTACAATTTTCAAAACAGTTTTACCATCAAGAAATTGAATTTTTTGGTCTTAAATAATATATTTTAATACCTTGTTTTTTAGGGAATCAGGTATCATTGCCATAACTATTATATATTGTTAGCTTATGTCAACATAATTTATTTTATTAATTATGGAAGTATTTTATATGCTTTTTTTATTATTTATTTCCTTAAATTTTTAGTTTTTGTTATTAGAAAACTTTACTTTTATGTTCTGGATAGTAAGATAATTCATACAACATGTATGAGAGTAATTGTAATAGTAATAGTTACAAAGAAATATAATTTATATACCAAGAGAACCATGTATAAATCCAATCGCTAAATGAGAATTCTATATTGATAGCATTTTAAATCGAGGTGATAGACATTGCGTTGAACAAATTCTTATGAAACCTATTGTCTTATATAGATTGTGTGATATTCTCACAAGTCATGACTTATTACGATCAACTCAAAATATATCTATTAGAAAACAAGTAATTGTGTTCTTACAAATTATAGGCCAAAATAAAAGATTTTCTTTTATTAGTGGTATATACTATAGGTCTGTTGAAACTATCCATCGTTACTTTAGAATTGTTTTAAAAGCAGTTCTTAAGTTATATAAACAACTTATTAAAATCCAGAGGATACAGTTCCAGCTAAGATAGTGAATAATCGAAGATTTTATTCTTATTTTAAGGTATGAGAACAATACCAATATTTTTATACATTAATTAATTACATCTAGAAGAAAAGTTTATAAATTATTTTTTTATATTTATATAAGATTGTGTGGGAGCAATTAATGGTACCTATGTTCCTGCAAATGTTCCTATTGAGATTCAAGGAAAGTTTCAAGGTTGAAAAGAAGGAACAACACAAAATGTTTTAGCAGCTAAAACTTTTGATTTGAAGTTTACATATATTTTACACAAGAATAACACTTAGGATCTTGTTCTGCTACCACAAGGAAGAAAGGTCATTGACAACAAATGGGTTTACAAGATAAAACGTAATGACAATAATCAAGTGGAGCGGTATTGTGCAAAATTAGTGGTGAAAGGATATGCTCAGAAAGAATGAATAAACTTCAATGAAATATATTTCTCGGTGGTAAGACTTACTACAATCAGAGTAGTCTTAGCGATGTGTGCTATATTTTATCTTCACTTAGAGCAGTTAGATGTGAAAACTACATTTCTTCATGGAAAACTTGAAGAAGAAATTTATATGCTTGTTAAACAAATCTCTATACGGTTTCAAACAAGCGTCGAGATGTTGGTAGAAAAGATTTAATTCATTCATAATTAGTCTTGGGTACAACAGACTCGGTTTAAACCATTGTACGTATTGCAAGAGGTTTAAAGAAGATGATGATTTCATCATTATGTTGTTGTACATGGATGACATATTGGTAATAGACCCCAACAAAGATCGAGTCCAATAACTGAAGGCATAGTTATCTAGGGAGTTTGATATAAAGGATTTGCAATCGCCAAGCAAGATTCTAGAGATACAAATTCACCGAGACAGAAGGAAGATGAAGATTTGACTTTCTTAGAAGAATTATTTGAAAAAGACCTTGTGACGCTTTAACATGCAAGATTGTAAGCCAATTTCTACCCCACTTCCTATTAACTTCAAATTATCCTCAAGTATGTCTCCCAGCAATGAAGCAGAGAGGATGAAGATGTCTAGAGTACCGTATACATTAGCAGTGAGAAGTTTAATGTTTGCCATGATATGTATAAGACCAAACATTGCATAAATAGTGGAAGCAGCTAGTCGATACATGACAAATCCTGGCAAAGAGCATTGGACTACTATTAAGAGTATCTTGAGCAAGGGTACCTTAGATGTCGTATTATGTTATGAAGGATCAAAATTGACTGTTAGAGTTTATGTTGATTCAGATTTTATTGGTAACCTTGAGAAAAGAAAATCCACTAGAGGCTATGTGTTTATAACTACAGGAGAAGTTGTAAGCTGGGTCTCTAAACTTCAAACTGTTGTAGCATTATCCACAACAGAAGCTGAATATATGGCAGCTACACAAGTTTGTAAAGAAGCAATATGGATGAAAAAACTTTTGGAGGAGCTCTGACACAAACAAGAGAAAATTTTTTTGTATTATGATAATCAGAATGCCTTGCATATTGCAAGAAATCCAGCATTTCATTCAGGAACAAAACACATAGATGTTCAGTATCACTTTGTTCGTGAAGTGGTGAAAGATGAAAGTGTGGATTTTTAGAAAGTTCACATAAAGGAAAACCTAGTAGATGCTTTAACTAAACCAGTCAACATTGACAATTATATATGGTGTAGATCCTCTTATAATACAACTGAAACATAAGCAGCATGAAAATGATAAGTATACAAAGGATAGAAGAATCATAAATGATCAAGTGTGAAGACTTGATTAAATCATCAAAGTCTTTAAGTGAGAGAATGTGAAGCCAGTTAGGCAAGCACCAATTAGTGCCACTTGCAACACTAATTGGTGTCAATTATTGTAGCACTAATTGGTGTCAATTAGTGCCATTTGCCACTCCCATTTGTCCCTTGTATTTTGCATGGATTCTTGTTTGTAAATATGTAATGCATCCAAGCTTATCATACATACCATAAAAGAGAAACAAGAGAGAAGAAGATGAGAGTGAGAGAGGGAAAGTAATCTCATAAAATTATAAGGTATTTGTGAAAAGAGTAAGTAAGGTGTTTTCTCATAGTAATAGAAAGATTTTAGTTCTCTTATTAGTAGAGAGAGGTTGTAATTCTTATATTATTTAGTAAAATCTTCTATACTTGCTCGCAGACGTAACCAAATTGGGTAAACCACGTAAATTTTTGTGTGTCTCATTTCTCATTTTATTATATTCCTTGACTTTTATCTTATCAGATTTATATACTAGTATTCTAATAATATATTATGATATTTGACTTTTGTAGACCTTTTGGTTTTCTTTATGAATGAGATCTAGACATAATTGCTTAAGATTTAATTATAAAATCTTGTGATGTATTGTTAATATAGGGTTCATGACATATTATTTGGCTATCATAATTATTTTATACCTAGTATAATCAATTTGTAACTGAAAATTGTAATAATTACTAATCCATACCCAATTAATTATATTAGATAAATAATGAGGCTTAATTGTATCGAGTAGTTGATGAAAATCATCAATACACACACGCAAACTACTACTATTGGAGGAGTGCAGTCTAGTGGTAACTGCATGGCATGGTCAGTGAACCATGGTTCGACCTTGATACCAGGTTAGGGTTCTTAGGGCTCAAATCAAGCGAGTATTTAGCGTAGATGGTCCAATCTCGAGTCGTGTAGAAGATTCTCTTTCTCACCAGCAAGATAATTTCTGCTTTTTTTAGGGCATCAAATACGCGAAAGAGAGGTGTGAAAGGGCAATCAAAGTGGACAACCTAGTAAAGTTGAGGGAGATAGTGATAAAATGATTTCAGACTTCAGCCATTTTGACTAAAAAAATAAGAGAACATGAAAACCCCACGAGTTTCAAATCGAGGGGACATATCGTTGTGAAATGGGGCATGGCCATGGCATTTTGTACGTGGGGGTCTGAATATGATGTCCCTTCATATAGCTCCATGGCCTTAACCTAGCACCTCTCACATGAGAGAACGATCATGATAAATTACCCTCTTTCATGTAACATGATGTTGATTTTTAAGATAGATAGATTGGGATTCTTTTAACGATTTGTATATGGAATTACTTAAATCAACCATGAAAACTAAACGAAATCTTTCACTATCATCGATTAATGTGGATTGATAGAGAGGTGAAATTGTCTAACGAGGGGTAGCATTGTTTATAACAATAAAAAATAAAATTGAGATATTCAATTAACAATTAATGAAGTAATATTCATTATAGAAATTAAAGCCTATAATATATGGGAAAAGTCCCATACAAATGTCTTGATTTACTGTGTATCAATAATCATTAAAGTTATATTTTTACTCACCTTGAGAAAAATCATCTTCTCATATGTTTTATTAGTTATTATAAAAAAATAGGCTTCCTTGGATTTTTTTTTTTATATTCCTCGTAAGGAGGCCTGTTTACTTGTCTTTCTTCTCATTAATTTCACGCCTGATCTTAAAAAAATTGATATATAATCTCTGTTTGTTTCATCTTTAGTTTTAGTTTATATTTTTTTAATTAAAATTATTTTTTTCAATTATTTTATAGACTTGATTTGTTTTTTAATTTCATCCTCTATTATTTTTTTAGTCTATCACATTTGATTCCCTTTTTTTTTATTTGCAATCATTTTCAAAATTGACTTTTTTTTATGATTTCATTTTTCATTATTATTGTTATTTTTAGTTTTTTTTCTTTTATAAGTTTTTTAAATTTATTTTTTTCTAATTTTATCATTTAATATTAAATTAGATTTTTGAACTTGAGTTTTAGATTTAATGAGTTGCGAATATGAAAGATTAATTCAATTTAGGAAATTCAACCAAGTTCATTTGCTTATGTTTTTTAATCTCTAATCTGAGTTATTTTTAGGTTTTTTATTTATTATTCTTTGTTAAATTTAGTTTTTTTAAAAAATAAATTTTATTTCTAAAATTAATATTTATTTTTTATTTTTTACTTTCAATATTTGGCATATTAGAATTGGATTCCCTATTTTTTTTTCTATTTTGGTTTCATGAAATTATATAGTTTCATATCCAATATTACGAGTTTTACAATTTATCATGATTGATTCAAGTCAATTCAATGTATTATTTTTTAAATGATTTTATACTCCTTCTTCGTTGTTTATTGATTGTTTTAGTTTTTTAAATTAATATTTTATATTTCAAAATTGAATTGAATTTTTTGATTGAGTTTAGGTTTAAAATTTAATGGATTACAAATTTGAAAGATTAACTTGTTTTTAGTAGATTTTTTTGAATTTATTTTTTTATATTTTTTTAAAACTTTATGTTTTTTTTTTATTTTTTTTTTAATATCTGATTTAATTAGAGAAAAGGTTTTAATATTTTTTTTAGTTTTTTATGATTTTTTCCTAAGTGGAGATTGACTTTCAATTTCTTTGATATCTTTTAAGTCATAAACTTTTACCATGACATGACATGATGTACTTTCAAGGTATCACGGCCTCAATCTAAGATAATACTGTTCATTTAAGTAATTATGTTAAATCCCCATGTTAATTAGAAGCTTCATGGATGTCTGATTCTACTATAATATATAATGACTCAAATTAATTTATATTGTTTTTAGAGGTTTGAGCATCCTTCCACCCGCCTTATTCCTTTTGTGTCCCACGGATCCTAATATATATTAAAATAATATTTTTAATATTATAACATGAAAAAAAACACTTAATTAACTATGTATAGATTTCATATTTTTTTATATAAAAAATAATTTGAAAAATAAATTAAACTGTATCATATAATATGCACTTAATTACTTTATTTCTTGTGACTCTGCACGATTTCTATGATAAAATTAGAGTATATTTCATATGTGATATTCTAATTATTATATATTTTTAGTAAATAGTGTTGTTATCTAATTTTTTATTTATATTTTTATAATTTTTTTAAAAAAATATCTTCTAACATTGCTATAGCTGTATAAAAAATGTTAAAAACCTTCCAACAGCTAAATAATCTTGGCAACATTCAAAAACTTGAAGCATTGTTATTACTAACATGTTATTATCAAACATCACATGGATACACGTGATAAAAAGCATAAGTTCATAACTCTCCAATACAATATTCTAAGATAAAATCCTATCATATGGTCTTTTTCCTCACAAGATATATACCATCCAATATCAAACTATATCTCCTCCTGGGACGGTGGATATCTCTTGAAAGAAGGTGATAGATGAAAGTTCATTTTAGGGTGTTTTCCATGACTATATATCAAAAGTCATGCTGGTGAGCTGGTCTTGTTTACACTGAATAACTACGAATTCACATCAACGATGAAGCTATGATTTCTGTATACATACCTATTATAATAGCCAGCAAGTCACTAATTTTTTTTTTTTAAAAAAAGTCGATATATTAAAAAAGCTAACTAAAAAGTAGTAACAAACAAGATATAAAAAATGAAAAGAAGAAAGAATCACAAAATATAAAAAGCAAATATATATATAAAAAAAAACCAATAGATACATATCTGATTAAAAAATATTAGAATTGAATGAACTTATATGCTATATTTAAAGTTTTGATATGGTGTTGTACCAGTTTATAATAATTTCAGATATTATAATTAAAATAATGTTAGTAGCCAAAATTTTTTTTATTTGCAGAGTCAATTCAAGAAACAATAAAGAATTAAAGAGAAGCTATCTTTGAAAATTACAATTCTTGTTCTCGTGAGCCGTATACTCCAACAAGTCACTAATTAATTCGGAGCAATCCAGCACTCGCGTGTGGCCGTGGATACTTTCTTGGCTTGCATTCATGGGCGAGACATATATATATATATATATATATATATATATAAAGGGTAGCAATAATAAAAGATTGAAAGAAGAAAAAGGGATTGTGTCCTTTTCTTGAAAGGACCGTGTTTAGTTTCATCCTAACACCTTTAGCTGTGTGATTGCAACTTATTTTCTTGTTTGAAATTGTAATACATGATATATTTTAAAATGTATAAAATAATTTTTTTTAATTTTTAATATTAGTATATTAAAATCATTTTAAAATATTAAAAAATAAATTTTATATTTTTTAAATTAAAACTACTTTTAAAAAACACATAAAACCAAAAACAGAAACTATGACACACTTTTTTATTTGCCTTAAAGCCATGTATACTTTTTTGATTTTATTGATTAAATTGAACAGTTTATATTCATTATCTCATTGTTTCAATCATTAAAGCAGATCAAATATCCAAAGTTACAGAAGAAAAAGTTTTTACTTTTTTTATATTACAATATTTGCAACCTTTACTTGTCACTCTCTTCTTTTTTTGGTTAGTGTGTGTTTGTGTACTTGCCAACCGTGTTTTAAACTATGATAAGTTAAAAAAACATCAAATATATAGTTGACCGTCATGGATGGATAAAGAGGCTCTAAAAACTTTAATATTATTATCCAAATAAATTTGTTTTCTTAAATAAAGATTGATTCCATGTGTGCATAAAGAATATATTTTACCATGAAGTGTGTCATAATGCATTTTTAGGTTATTCCCCCATTTACATATTTTCTCTCTTCAAAAAAATATAAGAAAATAAAAAATATTATCACAAAATATAACAGTAAAAAAAAAATCAGAGTGCCTAAAAAATAACTAAAAATTAGTTGAGAAGGTTCAAAAATATAAAGACTAAAATTTAATAGTATTTTATGGACTGATGAGAGTCATGTTAACAAATAAAATTCAATTAAAGAAAGAAAAGTCTAAAATTAGATATTTATGAGCTTAATTAAATTTTATTAAAGATTTAATTAAATTGATGGAGGGTTTGATTACAAGAAAAATTAATTTTTGAAGTCAATTTAGGCTTTAATTGAAAGAAATTAAAGTTCTGGAATCAAATTATAATTTTTGAGAGTTAATTTGATCAAATCAAGGGCTTAATTGCATAAATATTAAAGTTTTATGACTAATTAGAAATTTAATTGAAGAAATCCAAAATCAAGAATCAAAATAAAAAACACATGTAAATAGAAAAGTTATAATTAAAACTGAATCAGGGGCTAAATTGAAGAAATTAGAAATTTATTCTTAATTGATGGTCAAATTGTATAAATTCAAGAGCAAGAACCAAAGTGAAAAAAAGGACCAACTTCAGAGCCATTGTTTTTTTTTACACGGATGCAATTTCTTTGATTTTTAAATCAAAATTGCAATTTAAAACTTGATTCGACAAATTAGAAATTAAAGAATGATTTGGATTTTGACATAAGTTTTTGCTGTCTTTTCCTTTTAAATGGTATCATTTCATCCACTATTTAAAAAAAAGAGATTCAAATGGTATTGTTTTGAACAACATTGTGGGTCTTCTTCTTTCCTTGGACGTGCAAGGTAAGGGAAGAAGAAGATTTTTCCTTCCCTGCTTTTCTCCTCTCCTTCTCTATCCTAAATCTCAAAAAGACGCTGACACAACATCCCAACTTGCTTACCACATGGTGGAAGAAAGAAGAAGAGGTACCCCTTAGGCAGTTTGGTGTGATTGTACGGTGGTTGCCTGATTAGTACTTAAAAGTGCATTTTTATCATGGTTTTATATCATCATTTGGCACTTGAAATATCAATCTTCGACACTCCTGCACTTGAGAGAAGACATCAATCTTTTAGTTGTGTCATTGCCCTTGCCATGTACCTCTCGGACAGGGGTAGTAAGGTGTCTTCCCCCCTCTGTTTTACTTATAACTACAGAGGGGGTCAGCAAAAAACGGGGGCCTTGAAACAAAAAAAAAAAGAACAAAAAAAAAGGAAAAAGAGAAAAACATAGTAGAAAAGAAAGAGAAAAACAAAGAAAGGAAAGGAAAGGAAAACACAAAAAGAGAAGATAAAAGAGACGAAGAAGGGAGAGAATAGGGGCAGAATAAAAGAGAGAGGATAGAAGAGAAAAGAGAAAGAGAAAAGAAAAGAGAAAACAAAGGAAGGAGAGGGACAAAAGAGAAGCACCACCAGCCACCGTACCCCCAGCCACCACTAGCAGCACTATTGCAACCACCATTGCTAGTAGTCGTTAGCTTCACCACCGTTCCAAGTAACTGCACCTCCTTCTTCCCTGTTTGTTGCCTCGCCTATATTTACTTGCAGAACATGAATAAATCATACACTGTAGCAAATGCAATAACGGTTGGTTACTATGCTCATGCACAGTAACTAGCTTATTCAATTGGGTCGGATTTGATCCAGCCCATGTATTTAAGTCGGCTCCGGTCCATTTCAAAAAAAATAAAAAAATATTTTTCAATATTTATAATTTCCCCATGTTTTGATTTATGCTTCTTTTTTTACTAGTATCAGAATATATTTTTATATCATAAAAATGTAAATCTAGCATTAAAATAACTGGTTTTTGTCAAAAACTTCCAAAAATACAAAAAACAAATTAGAAAACAAAAAAATATATTTTTTGTGCATACATCTAAGTGTTTCAAAGCTAAAAATCATATTGTGTTTTTTCATACACTAAAAAATAATATTTTTAGCATATATTTTGGCTTTAATAACTAGTTTTTAAAATCAAGAGAACATTGGTTAAAATTTCAAAAATGACAAAAATTTTATTTTATTTTATTTTAGTATCAGGAACTATGAATTTATACGTAAAATGTATTCTCAATATTAAAATGGTATTTTTTTGTTGACAACATAGAACAATTAGGTTTTTACCTATTAAGATAAGAACTTCCTTATATAGGAAGGCTTTTCTTAAATTTTAGATAAACGAGACCAACAATTAAAAATCACAACAAGACCTTAGATTTTATCAGACAATAAAATAATATAGTTTACCTTAAGTATGGCGTATTTGGGGTCCTAATACCTTTTCTTTACGCAATCAGTCTTCGTACCCAATTTTTTAGATCAGTTAAAGTTTCTAATGACTAGAATACTAGGTGGTGTCTCTCATTCTATTTTACTGATAAGAGACAAGAATTCTTTATCTCTCCACATTTATCAGATAGACCCTTATATATATATATATATATATTAGAAAATAGATGATCATTGTGACGCTATATACATATGAGAAAATGAATTCATATGTGAATATTACACACAAGCACCAGGAAACCTAATTTTCATTTCATTACTAGGTTAAACTGTAAAATCCAATTAAAAAAATGTATGATTGGATAGAGATATTTTAGTAATTTAACATATCAAGAGTCATAGTTCATGAAACTGTGAGGTAGCAGAAGAGGACAATATTTCTTATCTCTTTCTATAAAACAAGAACTAACCCAACCCTAGTTTTTTGTATTTCCGTGTGCTGCTCCAAGAGCTATTTACATTGAAAACCTACAACAGCTCTTCAATTGTTATCAAATGCTTAGTGCAGTTGGAGTGTTCCAAAGGGATCGCATTGATCTAATGACTTTTGATGTCTATAAGATGTTAATGTTCAGTCATTTCATTGGATCATGCGATCCCTTAGGAATTTTCCAGCATACAGCTCTAAATTTTCACCACCCTTTAAAGGTAAGCTAACACGAGATCTTATATGGACATGTTTTTCTTCTGAATTGCATGAACTTTTAGGATTACACTGCTTTATAGTACCGTACTCTTGTGGCTTTGGTTTTTTTTCTATCTAAATATGTTTGAGCCCAGTGTCAATTCTTCATCAGTATTTTTGCAAAACTCAGGTAACTGGTTCCCTGTAAAGTAGGTGATCTCTTTAGAGGCGGTAATGTGTAGCTGGACCCTTTAAGAGAAAATAGTAATTAACACAGTAGAATAGAGACTCCCCTCTTTCCATCAATGATTTCTTGGCTGTTAACTGTGTTTGCCAATGATTTCTTCCCTGCTGAACTCCATAGCTAGCAGTACTCTACTTATCCATGTTCTTTTTGTCTATGATTTCTTCTCTGCTGAACTCCATAGCTAGCAGTACTCTACTTATCCATGATCATAGCTATGATCACTTGTAAGGGTACTAGCTAGCTAGTTGCGTCCCTTGATGAAATAAAAGATGGGTTTATGATATCTCTGTGATCATTTTCGTTTAACCATGATATACAGCACTAGCTGGGATAGATTAAATTAGTAGAATTAATTAGTAAAATATCACAGTAATTAGCAGAAAGTTTAGTATTTGATTTTCCTCCTTTTACTTTTCTCCCGCTCCATGATCAATTTCCTAAAACAAAGTTAATCTGAATTAAATTTTTTTAATCCTGCTTTCCTAATTAACAGATTACAGAATTCAATTAGTCATATCAAATCATTTAAATTCTCCTGGCTTAATTAAAGGCTCAACATTAACTTATAAATTCCAGTAATGATTTTGGTTCAGACTTTTTGTGCTCATTCCCTGCTAGGAAGTTATTGGATTGAGATTTTCTTGCACCCCATCAGACAAGAACCAAGCATCAATGTCCTCACGGACAAACAATGGCCTACCATGTCTTAGATTCATGTCGGATTTTCGTTTCCTATGGGCCTATGGTTGTGCAATTGATTTGTTGCTGGTCCTGTCTTTATTGATGCTTGCACGAGCAAGCATTGTCAGTATATAATGCAAACCCAATGCTTGAATGACTCATAAAGAATCATCTGCAGTCATTATAGAATTTAGCTTATTGAAAGCCGTACCAGGGAATTAAACTGTCCTTGCTTCATCTTTTACAGAATATACACATGATGTAAATGTCCGTGCCTTTGATTGTTGATGGATTTTTCTTCTTCAGAATATGTACGTTCTCATCGACAGCTTTGGCCGTCGGCAATCAGTTGATTCAGTTTCTATGCAAAAAATGGATAAGTTTGCTTCCCTTCTTCCAGTCAGTGTGAAAGTATTTCACACACCAGCAATTAAGGTCCTTATCTTTCAATTGCAGTATAGAGTTTATTTCTCAAGGGAAATTATGAATGTCAACTGTTAAGTTCTCCATGTTAAGCTTGTATATTTGACAGAAATGTTATTTTCTAGGTTTAATGAATACTTTTCTTCTGTTTATGTTTATTTTCTTTTCAACTGTACATACACCTATATCCACTATGATAAATAGATAGAGATTTGAAATTCATGAGTACTAAAATCTGAAATGTTAACGAATAAAGTTGATATATTAAATAATTATCTTATATCTTAGTTTAAATCATCTGATTTATTGTTCGAATTAAGGTGTATGGTGGCTTAATATAGAAAACTCAAGGGGTTGGTAACTAATAAGGGGCAATGTTTGGTAAGCTAGATGACCGGTAGTTATGGTTGTAGTAGGTGTTATCTGGTAAGTCAGGTAATCTAGTAAAGTCAATAACTTTGTAGAGAGAGAAAATGCAATGATATTTTAAAGAAATGGACTCTTAGAATATTATGTTGAAAATGTTAAGAATGAAAAGATTATGAACATATAGTTGGAAGGATTCATGATATATTTATAACTCATGAATTTTTATTTTTATTTTTATAAAGAGGAGAGACTGAAGTATAATTTTATATTTGTGATATTTTGAGTTGTATTTTGCTTAAAATAATATGGATGAAAACACTATAAATTATTGAGGGAATTGTATGGCAAAGCCCATTGGTTTTTCGTGTCTATTTTATTTGGATTCATCAATAGACCTCTAAGTCTTTGTAGTATTAATATGAAAATACTTGTAAAAATGTTTGATTACCATGACGATTTTGTTAAAAAAAATTCGTATAAGAAAAAGTGTTGAAACCTTGGGTAATAAACCGAAGAGACCATATGTAAGGGTGAATATCATATTTGAAAAAATTTCTAAATATGTAAAGGGTGAGGTGAAATATAAAAGATTTCATACTTAGAAATTTTTTTAAAAGGTTAGAGGAAACTTATGAAGAAGAAGCTCTTTCTTAGAAAAAAAAATTATAAATGGCTAGTAAAAATCTATAAAGGGTGAGCCTGTACTTAGAAAATATTTTAAAAGGCTAAAGAAAACCCAATGACAGTGATCAATGACGCTTATATATAAAAAACTTTAAAGGGCGAAGGAGATAGATCCATAGAGAGTGGTTCTATTACACCAAAGAAACCAAATCCATTCCTTGAAAAGTGGTTGCACTGAAGTGTGGGGGATATGTGACCTCCCTAGGATGAAATGGAGGCTCGGGAGCCCTGAGAGGTCGGTAGCCTTACTGATGATGGCATGGGGGCTTAGGAGCCCCCAATTAAAGAATGGTATTAATCTAATACTATATTAAATAAGTAGAATATCTAAGATAAACTCCTAATAAATTGGTTAGAGCCCTTTAGGCATCACCTAGATAATGAGGGGTCTTAGATTAACCTATGGTGAATTGATGATGGGTCTTTTGACATCACTTATAGAATGTGGTATCTAAGGTCAACTCCTAGCGAATTGATGAGAGACCCCTAGACATCACCTGGAGAATAAAGGATCTCATATTAACCCCTAACGAATTAGTGAGAGGCCTTTAGGCATGATATAGAGAATGTGTCAGTCTATAATTGTACTATGAAATAGGGGATTTGAGATCAATCCCTAACGAATTGGTGAAAGGCCTTTTGACATCACCTAAAGAATTTGTTAGTCCAAAACTGCATTGGAAAGTAGGGGATCTGAGATTAATCCCTAATAATTATGGGGGTAATGCTCTAAGAATACCAAGTAAATTCTCTTCAAGAAGAGTGGCTAGAAGACCCTTACTTGAGATTTGTAGTTAGGAAATGTGTGTCAGAAATACATTATTATTATTATTATAAAAATAAACTTTCGTTCCCATTAAAGAACATGCATCACGAGGTGATTTGTTAGGCTTCAGGAAGCCTGGAGATTTAGTGTGAAATAACAAGATTAGTAACTAAGGTCCATCCCATGGTAGATAGAGGAAGCATGTGTAGAGTAACAATTATATGCAAGCTGGGTATTAGAATGGTGTGAGTGACCCCTAAAAGGATTTGACAAATATAGAGGCAAGATACTTTTCTGGATGTCATTTTGTTCAAGCTCTTCTTCGTAATGCAATGGGCTATTGACTGTTGGTGGTGATGGTGATGAAGTCAAGCATGCTACCATAACTACTAGGACTTTCTTGGATGGCAATGTTTGATTTTGACCTTGGGTTGCCAATATAATTTGAGTGAGGAATTACATCTGACGGGTAAGTTGTTGAAAGTCTGGCTAGGTGGAAGTGTTCGTGGTAACGAGTAGATTTGTCTTGCATCTTGTCCTATATATATCTTGGTTGTGTGTCATTTATAGTCTGGAAATGTCAAAAATAAGTTTTAGAAACTGATGGATTTTTTATGGGTTTTTTATAGACAACGTCAATTAATGAGTTATAAAATCAAGCTTTGGCTCAGCCTAATCCAGCTTTGGACATATCAACTCCTCCTTGCATAATATTGTCTACTTTGGCTCAGCCTAATCCAGCTTCAACGCCTCACGGTTTTGTTTCTTGCAACCCATAGGCCCTAAAACGCGTTTTATAAGGTTAGATACGACTTGTCTTATATATCCTGGCTCTGGACACTCTTCTCTCGATATGGGATGTTACAATCCCCCCATCTTAAGAATGAGTTGTCCTTAGCTCTGATACCATATGTAAGCCCAGCCTACTCTCCCTTGTAAAATATTGTTCGCTTTGGCTCAGCTCAACCCGGCTTCCACGCCTCATGGTTTTGTTTCTAGTAGCCTACAAACCATAAAATACATTCTACAAGGTTAGGTACCACTTGTCTTATATGTCTTGGCTCTAGACACTCTTCTCTCAATGTAGGATGTTACAAATCTAATCAATTATCACTAGTCAAGGTGTTTGGTGGCTTGATATAAAAAGCCTAAAGGGTCGGTAACTAGTAGCAGGTAATGCCTAAGAAGTCAAGTGACCATTAGTTACGGTTGTAGTAGGCGGTGGCTGGTAAGCCAGGTAACTGATAGTTATGATAAAAGCAAGTGGTGGTTAATGCTTGAAAAATATTCTTTTTAATAAACGTGAGGACTTTTTGATAGTAAAGTCTATAATGTTATATAGAGAGAAAATACAATGATAGTTTAAAGAGATAGACTCTAAAAATATGTATGCTGAAAATATTAAGAATAAAGAGATTGTGAACATTGGACTTGAAGGATTCGTGATGTATTATGAATCTTTTTATTTTTTTTATGGAGAGTACGAGCTAAAGTATAATTTAATTTTTATGCTATTTTGAGTTATATTCTACTCAAATAATACATATTAGACTAATATAAAATACAAAAAGACTCGAGTAGGATCCCAGAAAAATTCTATGGTGAGTGTTGGGCTCGAGATGTGTGCCTGAGCCCATTAAGGTGTTTGGCTTGAGATGTGTGGTCGAGCCCATGGGGTAAGGAGGCCTGTTTACTTGTCTTTCTTCTCATTAATTAATTTCACGCCTGATCTTAAAAAAAATGATATATAATCTCTGTTTGTTTCATCTTTATATTTATATTTTTTTAATTCAAATTATTTTTTTCCATTATTTTATAGACTTGATTTTTTTTAATTTCATCCTCTATTATTTCTTAGTCTATCACATTTAATTTTTATTTTTTTTATTTGCAATCATTTTTAAAATTGATTTTTTTTTATGATTTCATTTTTCATTATTATTGTTATTTTTATTTTTTTTTCTTTCATAAGTTTTTTAAATTTATTTTTTTCTAATTTTATCATTTCACATTAAATTAGATTTTTAAACTTGAGTTTCAAATTTAATGAGTTGTGAATTTAAAAAATTAATCCAGTTTAGAAAATTCAACCAAGTTCATTTGTTTATATTTTTTAACCTCTAATCTAAGTTATCTTCAGGTTTTTTATTTGTTATTTTTTTTGTTAAATTTAATCTTTTTAAAAAATAAATTTTATTTTTAAATTTAATATTTGATTGATTAAAATTAGATTTTTTTTTCTATTTTAGTTTCATGGAATTTGACTTTCAATTTCTTTAATATTTTTTAAGTCATAAACTTTTACCATGACATGACATGATGTACTTTCAAGGTATCACGCCCTCAATCTAAGTAATACTGTTCATTTAAGTAATTATGTTAAATCCCCATGTTAATTAGAAGCTTCATGGATGTCTGATTCTACTATAATATATAATGACTCAAATTAATTTATATTTTTTTAGAGGTTTGAGCATCCTTCCACCCGCCTTATTCCTTTTGTGTCCCACGGATCCTAATATATATTAAAATAATAATTTTTAATATTTTTAATATTATAATATGAAAAAAAAACACTTAATTAACTATGTATAGATTTCATATTTTTTTATATAAAAAATAATTTGAAAAATAGATTAAACCGTATCATATAACATGCCCTTACTTACTTTATTCCTCATGACTCTGCACAATTTTTATGATAGACTTAGAGTGTATTTCATATGTAATATTCTAATTATTATATATTCCTAGTAAGTGGTGTTATCTAATTTTTTATTCATATTCTTATAATTTTTTTAAGAAAATATCTTCTAACATTGCTATAGCTGTATGAAGAATCTTGAAAACCTTCCAACAGCTAAATAATCTTGACAGCATTCAAAAACTTGAAGCATTGTTATTGCTGACATGTTGCTATCGAACATCACGCGGGGACATGCGATAGGAAGCATAAGTTCATAACTCTCCAATATAATATTCTAATATAAAATCCCATTATGATAGTAGAATTTTAATATGCTTAAGTTTGATATATATGATGGTTATACGAATATATCATATGGTCTTTTTCCTCACAAGATATATACCATCCAACATCAAACTATATCTCCTTCTTTTTCCTCTCTTGGAAGAAGGTGACTAATGAAAGTTTTTTTTTAGGGTTTTTTCCATGAGTATATATCAGTCTTGCTGGTGAGTTGGTCTTGTTTACACTGAATAACTATGAATTCACATCAACGACGAAGCTATGATTTTTGTATACGTACCTATTATAATAGCCAACAAGTCACTAATTTTTTTTTAAAAAAAAGTTGATATATTAAAAAAGCTAACTAAAAAGTAGTAACAAACAAGATATAAAAAATAAAAATAAGAAAGAATCACAAAATATAAAAAGCAAATATATATAAAAAAAAACCAATAGATACATATCCGATAAAAAAAACATTAGAATGAATGAACTTAAATGCCATATTTAAAGTTTTGATATGGTGTTGTACCCAAGGGCGGAGGTAGGAATTTTTCCTACCCTAGGCTATGATATAAGTATATATAAATTATTTTTTAAGATTAATCATTCCCTTGAATATATAAATTTGCTAGGTTAACAGTAAAGTTTTAATTCAAATACATAACATAAAATATATAAAAAATAAAATTTAAAGTATATAAAATTCAAAATAAAAATAAATTATACCATTAAAGTTGCACCCTTCGATATTTTGTAAAATATAATTCATTTATGATCGAATTCGAATTAATATCTTTAACAAGCTCTCGTTCAATGTAAATCATCAAAAAATCTGCTAAGAGCTCCTATTTCATTTTATGGCGAAGCATAGTTTTAACATGTTTCACTGTCTCATTACTGAATCTAGAATTTAATTCTTCCAACTGAAAATAAATTATTGAGTTAAATATATCATAATGATAATGCTGGTAAATTGTCGCTGAACCTTATTGTTGATATGAACAACCTATATTTGTTTTTTATATGAAGCATTTATATGTGGTATGCCAATTTCATATTTTGTGCAAGCAGATTGCACATTTCCAAGAAGAAGATTAATCCAATATCTCTCAAAGTTCGAAGTAATGCTTTAGTAGTTGATA